>NW_026914610.1:0-6337 GCF_034315485.1 Pezoporus occidentalis | reverse complement strand
AAGTGCAGTACCCAGCTGTCTGCATCTGGGACTTCAAGCTGCATTATTCACCCTGCATAAGCGCACCCAGGTATGCTTAGTGCCTCTTTTTGCCTTCATATAGTTCTTTTTAATAATCTTTGAATTACATATTCTTCTTCTTTCCAGAAGTTGATTGTGAGTTATTTCTCCCTCTGTTACACTGATTTCCCCACTTCACAAGACTTCGGTTTAGCCCACTACCCAATGGGGACGAAAGACATTCAAAACCACTCAGAAATCCTTTTCTACCCTCCTCCAATGCATCTCCTGGACTGTCAGTCTGGTGCCTTCCAGCAGAAAAACAGTTTGACATTGAAAACATCTAAAGCCACCTGTGTACTTCTCCTTCCTTTCACACACTTTCATAGCTCAGTTTTCTCCCCTGATTGCCACATCCTTTGTGTTTTCTAAATGTCTGGGACAAGGTTATCATTTAATATTTCTCCTAAGAGTTTTATAATGTCTCTTCATTTAGGAGAAGCATTCAGGACACACCGGCACTCAGGATTCTTCAGATGAAGACTGGGAAATCTGACTTCATCCTGATATATCCTCAAAGCAGCCATGGTTTGAGCCAATGCTTTTGACGAAAGTGTTGTACAATCACTAGTCAAGTGTATGGAAATAAACGCATCTGATGAAAAGGACTCCCCATGACCAGCGCAAACCATCTACACAGACGATGCTTTGTTGTGCTTGTTTTCAGCTCCCTTCAATGCAATATTAGATGATCCCTGTGGATGTAAAGGGCTTCCTCAGGGAAACACTGAAAGGAAGAGGTATGTGATAGATGGGGAAATACAAAGCAAACTGTCCTGGGCCTGTCTTCCTGGGTAGGTCTCTGCAGAACTGGTCTTGGAGGTGTGTTGGGGGTCGAGCATGGACAGTCGGACAGGTCTACAGCAAGCTGTGAGAATATGAACTTATAACCCCGAGTTAGGAATGCAACAACAGGATAACAGTAACCGCAAAGCAAGATATAATGCCAAGCTAACACAAACACCTAGGCCCAATCATAAAAAGAATAGCGGCGCGTGGACACCTCATGGACGAAGCGGGGCAGCCAATCAAGTAGTGCGTGATCGCGTGTAAGGGAGCTCAAAGCAGTATATTAATAGCAGCCTTGTAAGCAATAAACGGAGCTTTTTGCAAATGTACATCGTGTCGGTGTTTGCTCCCCTTCACCTGGCCGCTGCATTCTGGTGACCCCGACGTGATACCAGCAGAGGAGAAGCGGACGAGAGAAGGTGAAGATCCCGGCTGCTCGAGAGAAGCAGGCAAATAAGTTGAGTTACGTGGCCACCGCTGACCGGTGAGTCAGGCAGACTGCGGTCTGGTTCGGGATGGGTTCCGCTGTATCAGCGATAAAAAAGGCTACGATAGAGGGACTGTTAAGCGTAGCAAAGAAGACAGGGTATTCGATACCCCGGCAGGAGCTTGTGGACTTTCTTTTTTGGTGCAGGCGAAGGGGGTTGCTAGAGTCTACAGGACAGTTATTTTCGAAGGATCAATGGCGCAAAATAGGGGAAGAATTATGGGAGAGCGTTCAGACGGGGCACAAGGGGGCAAAGAAGCTAGCACGCACTTATTGCTCCGTTAAGCTCATGATCGACCAGGCGCATGCAGATGCAGAAATTGCGGCTGCATTGCAGGATGCGTTGAGTGGGAGCATGAAAAACTCAGACTTAAAGGGCTCGGATTTAATCGAGTGGGGTTCTTCAGGGCCCCGGTCGACGGGGACCCGGAACGGCGAGTGAGCGGCGCCGGCGGCAGCGGCCGGGAAGCTCGGGCAATGCTGCTGCGGTGGCGTGACGGACCCGGGTGCTTGGATTAACCGAAAAAAAAAAAAAAAAAATCCGCCGCTGGGGTGAACCAGACACTGCTGCGTCGGGAGGCCGATCCGGAGACCGAGGTTACAGGACGACCCAGAAGAAGACGATCCGGAAAAGGCTGGCCATGAAAATGGACCGAGAGGTAGCCCTGGACTTATTACAGTGCTTTTTATAAAAGCGGGGAACTGAGCCCTGAACTTTTTACAGTGCTTTTTATAAAAGCGGGGAACTGAGCCCTGAACTTTTTACAGTGCTTTTTATAAAAGCGGGGAATTGAGCCTGAGACTCTAAAGCAGCTAGCAGGTCTAGTGGCTAGGGAATGCTAAGAGATTTTTTTTGCAGATCCTAATACAATATTTGAGGAGAGTGAGTGGCGAAAGTTTGGTGATGAACTATTTGACTCAGTGCTTAATGATTATAAAAAGGCAAAGAAACTCGGTAAACCACGGAGGGAAGCAATGAACTGTGTAAAAAGATACAAGGCAGAAAAGAAAACTGCCGCGGTAGCAACGGAGAAACTAGGAACAGACGTCCCCGGTCGGTTGAAACCGGGGGAAGATTACAACTCGCTCCCCCCCGCCCAACTCGCGGGAGCACAGGGTTTCCCCCCCCCCCCCCTTCCTTTTCTCCCCCTCCATCAGAAGGTGCCGCGGAGGAGGTGTAACCCCCTGCTCCCCCACCACCCCAGTTCCGAAAGTAGGGACTTTGAAAAGGACAGAGAAAGTATATTAGAAGGTATACGCATGATAAATGTCGAGAAATCCGAAAGAAAAAGGGCGGTGCCTCGGCGCCGGATCGATTGCGGCGCCACTGTGAAGCACGCAGTAAAAAATAGGGATCATGCGCGAGCGGGAGATTTAAAGGAACCGCGAGCCTCTCCAACCCACTACGCCCTAGAGTGAAAAAACTTTTAACTCAGTCACGGAGGAGCCAGGTCTGCAGATGGCTACATACCGAACGAGATACATCTGATAAGAAAGACACAGCTGCGAGCAACGGAGACCCCGAGTTCGGCGCAGGATCAGCCCCCGAATCCCCTGAATCCGAGCCAGATTTATATCCTCTGCTTCCAGACCCTGACTCTTCGTCTCCCGGGTCGGTCTGCTCAGACTTACTGGCCCTGGAGACGCTCAGTTGTAACAATGGGTAACCAAATATGTGATCATTACTGGGGAATTTTCTGCAATGGACATCTTTGCATATCCTGTGTTTACTACACAGCAGGGGGCTAAAGAGTGGGAAGCTCTTGATCTCAAAATAGTTAAGGAGGCCTGACAAACAGTGACCACGTATGCGTTAAAATCCTCTTATACTCAAGCTGTATATGTTATGATTTTTTCTTGCAATTGACAGGGGGAGCCCATACAGTTTCTCTGTGATACTCATGTACTAGAAGTTGGTAAATATAAGTATGTCCAGGTTTCTATCAACCCTTGGAGACCTCTGTAGATACTGCTGGCCACTTCTTCCAGCACAGGCTGGCCACCTGTGTCGGAATGAGTGTGCATTTTGGTCAGTATAAAAGCCCAAGCCTCATACAATGTGGGGGAGGCAGAGCCTCTGCGGGGACGCCTGCTAAGGTTGAGCCTGCCACCTCACACTGCAATGATGCTTCTCGGAGCTGGTTTGCTGTTAGTCTCCACAGGGTCCTTGTGCCACGTTCTGTACGTGGGACTGTAGTGGGAGTAATGATGGTTTTTGCAGGGACAAAAAAAAAAAAAAAAAAAAAAAAAAAAAAAAAAACGGGGGGAGAGAGAGAGTAATGATATTACATTTAACCTGTCTACTTCTCAAGAACTGAAGAACTGATAACCTGGGGGAGGGGGTATATTTGTGCCCTCCTGCCTACAGGTCCATGGCGACTGTGCAAAGTTTGTGAAGCCCTGCCATGAGCTGGACAGACGAATGGATAAACCTGATGCCTCAGCTACAGGAGCTGACTGTGATTACCCCAAGCAGAATGAGATAGAGGAAGAGAAAGAACAAATAACTGCAAAACATCACTTGGGGACAACTGAAAAGTAACATCCTGAATATGTGTGCTTGTAAAGTAGCTATATTAGAGGTTGTGATTTTGTGTATAAAACCACCTGTATTTACTAGCTAGTTGCTAATAAGAAACTGCACCTTGTATTGTATAGATTTGTCACTTGTAAAAGAGATGTTAGAGTATGGAAATTTGCAGTAGCTGCTAGAAAATGCTAAGGCAAAAGCTAGAAAAATTTTAATACAATGGTAGTGTTATAAAGCAGGTGATGGAACAAATTAAGAGGGGGGGAGAATTCCACTGGTAAGAAATTTCTTTGGCTAGTCCTTCACTGCCATCAGCATCTTCAACATGCTGCTGCACCCTGTAATAGTTACTCTGCTAATGTAAATTTGTGTGTGCCTTGCTGTAGTAGCGACTTGTTACTGGATAAAACAAAAGGGGGAAGATGTGGAGACAGTGTTCTCACAGGAGAATGCATAATTGGTACATAAACTTTGAACAGTCCTGAAAGATACAGCAAGGCCATGAGAGGCCTGAAGAAGCTTAAGCAAGCAAGATAAGAGGCTGGAATTCACCAAGTTAATGAGAACTGTGGACTGTTGGCAAGCTTTCAAGGTTGAGTTCTCACACCTGTGTGTAACCAATTATATGTTAGTCACTAAGGGTCTTCAAAACATGTATCCAATCATAATATGCCAAATCACTGTAAGTGCTTCAGCCAGGGCCTTGGCTCAACTAAGCAGACTGGGTTGCTGAGTTGCTAAGCAGACAATTCTACATTGAAGGCAATTCCTGATTTGTTTTAATGTTGACTCTGTAAGACATGCAACACTGCAGAACCTTTTGTTGTTGGAACAGGGACATGGATGTGAAGATTTTGATGGAATGTGTTGTATGAATCTGTCTAATCACTCAGAATCAATTCATAAAGCGATAAAAAGGTTAGATGACTTAACTATGAAATTAGCTGTTAATGATTGGGGTTTGGATACATGGCTGAGTGGCTGGGGAATTACGGGATGGATCAAAGATATTATCAAGGGTGTTTTAATGATATTTGTATTTACATTTTTATGCTTAATGATTATTCCCTGTATCTTGCAATGTATCATGCAGCGTGTACAACAAATAACTAATGTCTTATTTGAAAAAAGAGGGGGAGATGTTGGGGGTCGAGCATGGACAGTCGGACAGGTCTACAGCAAGCTGTGAGAATATGAACTTATAACCCCAAGTTAGGAATGCAACAACAGGATAACAGTAACCGCAAAGCAAGATATAATGCCAAGCTAACACAAACACCTAGGCCCAATCATAAAAAGAATAGCGGCGCGTGGACACCTCATGGACGAAGCGGGGCAGCCAATCAAGTAGTGCGTGATCGCGTGTAAGGGAGCTCAAAGCAGTATATTAATAGCAGCCTTGTAAGCAATAAACGGAGCTTTTTGCAAATGTACATCGTGTCGGTGTTTGCTCCCCTTCACCTGGCCGCTGCCCTTCTGTATGTCATCACATTATTGAGGAGGAAGATGCTCTAAATGAAACAGTAGATGGAGGGTTTTTAACATTTAATCCAAACACACCATTTCTGTTTAATGAACTGTACAATTGCTGGAAGAACATGTACTTGTATAATGACAAACCGAATAAATATGTGGTTTAAAATAAGCACCTTTGGAAACCATGGTCTTCTGCAAAGAACTGTGATGAATAATGAATGAATGTTGACAGCAACCAGTCAAAATCTAATTTAAATTGGTGTGAAGTGAAATGCTCAGTTTATAATCTTTTAATCAAAGTTTCTGCTGGAGTTTTCATGAAAAATAGAGACATTTGGACAATTCCCTCAAGAAAAGAGAACAACATGTGAAGCAACTTATTCAGATAGGATAAGAGAGGGACTCTTCATCAGGGCCTGTAGGGACAGGACAAGGGGAATGGCTTGAACCTGCCCAAGGGGAGACTGAGATGAGCTCTTAGGCAGAAGCTCTTCCCTGTGAGGGTGCTGAGGCGCTGGTGCAGGGTGCCCAGAGAAGCTTTGGCTGCCCCATCCCTGGCAGTGTTACTTAGCCCAAAGTAAAGTGATGTTTTTCGGATGTACCTCCTCAAAACCCTTCATCCCCCTTTGAACTTGCCTCTGGATGAATGTCTGCTTGAATCAGTGCAACTTCTAAAGCTAAACTGAAGAGGGAAATTCATCATGGGCTTATTTTTGCCACCTCCTATGATATCACATCTATTTTCCCCAAAAGAAAAACTCCAAGAGATGACACGAGAATATTTATCAGAGACCTATATTGAAGGGATGCTTAACATCACCGAGCCTCTGCAGAGTTTAAAGCATGGTTAGAATGTGCTGTACCTGCTCCTGTAAAGACATTCAGTTCCTTCCTCCTCCAGACAGCTGACACAAAATGAGTTAAAAAGGGAAAGAGGAGGAGTTCTATCAACCAGCTGGGACTGGGTTGGTCAATGAGCATTACGCAATGAGGTT
>NW_026914609.1:0-3171 GCF_034315485.1 Pezoporus occidentalis | reverse complement strand
CAGTTACAGGGGAGAAATGGGTTAGGGTTAGGGTTAGGTTTAGGGTTAGGGTTGAGAACCTCTGTGGGTCATTAGAATGCTCTTGAACATGTTTTATTTTGCTCACTTTGTTACGTTTACTCTGTTTTCCTGTATATATATATACATATAGTATTACACTCACTTTGTTACAGTTACAGGGGAGAAATGGGTTAGGGTTAGTGTTAGGGTTAGGGTTAGGGTTAGGGTTGAGTGCCTCTGTGGGTCATTAGAATGCTCTTGAACATGCTTTATTTTGCTCACTTTGTTACGTTTACTGTGTTTTCCAAAATATCTGTATATATAGTATTACACTCACTTTGTTACAGTTACAGGGGAGAAATGGGTTAGGGTTAGGGTTAGGGTTAGGGTTGAACCTCTGTGGTTCATTAGAATGATCTTGAACATACTTTATTTTGATCACTTTGTTACGTTTACTGTGTTTTCCTGTATATATATATATATATAGTATTACACTCACTTTGTTACAGTTACAGGGGAGTAATGGGTTAGGGTTAGGTTTACGGTTAGGGTTAGGGTTAGGGTTAGGGTTAGGGTTAGGGTTGAGAACCTCTGTGGGTCATTAGAATCCTCTTGAACATGTTTTATTTTGCTCACTTTGTTACGTTTCCTCTGTTTTCCTGTATATATATATACATATAGTATTACACTCACTTTGTTACAGTTACAGGGGAGAAATGGGTTAGGGTTAGGGTTAGGTTTAGGGTTAGGGTTAGGGTTAGGGTTAGGGTTGAGAACCTCTGTGGGTCATTAGAATGCTCTTGAACATGTTTTATTTTGCTCACTTTGTTACATTTACTGTGTTTCCTATATATATATATATATAGTGTTACACTCACTTTGTTACAGTTTATGGGTTGGGTTAGGGTTAGGGTTAGTGTTAGGGTTAGGGTTAGAGTGAGGTTGAGAACCTCTGTGGGTCATTAGAATGCTCTTGAACATGTTTTATTTTGATCACTTTGTTACGTTTCCTCTGTTTTCCTGTATATATATACATATAGTATTACACTCACTTTGTTACAGTTACAGGGGAGAAATGGGTTAGGGTTAGGGTTAGGTTTAGGGTTAGGGTTAGGGTTAGGGTTAGGGTTAGAACCTCTGTGGGTCATTAGAATGCTCTTGAACATGTTTTATTTTGCTCACTTTGTTACGTTTCCTCTGTTTTCCTGTATATATATATACATATAGTATTACACTCACTTTGTTACAGTTACAGGGGAGAAATGGGTTAGGGTTAGTGTTAGGGTTAGGGTTAGGGTTAGGGTTGAGTACCTCTGTGGGTCATTAGAATGCTCTTGAACATGCTTTATTTTGCTCACTTTGTTACATTTACTGTGTTTTCCTAGATATCTATATATATAGTATTACACTCACTTTGTTACAGTTACAGGGGAGAAATGGGTTAGGGTTAGGGTTAGGGTTAGGGTTAGGGTTAGGGTTGAGAACCTCTGTGGGTCATTAGAATGCTCTTGAACATACTTTATTTTGCTCACTTTGTTACGTTTACTGTGTTTTCCTATATATCTAGATATATAGTATTACACTCGCTTTGTTACAGTTAGAGGGGAGAAATGGGGTAGGGTTAGGTTTACGGTCAGGGTTAGGGTTAGGGTTAGGGTTAGGGTTGAGAACCTCTGTGGGTCATTAGAATCCTCTTGAACATGCTTTATTTTGATCACTTTGTTACGTTTCCTCTGTTTTCCTGTATATATATATACATATAGTATTACACTCACTTTGTTACAGTTACAGGGGAGAAATGGGTTAGGGTTAGGGTTAGGTTTAGGGTTAGGGTTAGGGTTAGGGTTAGGGTTAGGGTTGAGAACCTCTGTGGGTCATTAGAATGCTCTTGAACATGCTTTATTTTGCTCACTTTGTTACATTTACTGTGTTTTCCTGTATATATATATACATATAGTATTACACTCACTTTGTTACAGTTACAGGGGAGAAATGGGTTAGGGTTAGGGTTAGGTTTAGGGTTAGGGTTAGGGTTAGGGTTGAGAACCTCTGTGGGTCATTAGAATGCTCTTGAACATGCTTTATTTTGCTCACTTTCTTACGTTTCCTGTGTTTTCCTATATATCTATACATATTGTATTACACTCACTTTGTTACAGTTACAGGGGAGAAATGGGTTAGGGTTAGTGTTAGGGTTAGGGTTAGGGTTAGGGTTGAGTACCTCTGTGGGTCATTAGAATGCTCTTGAACATGCTTTATTTTGCTCACTTTGTTACATTTACTGTGTTTTCCTATATATCTATATATATAGTGTTGCACTCACTTTGTTACAGTTACAGGGGAGAAATGGGTTAGGGTTAGGGTTAGGGTTAGGGTTAGGGTTGGGGTTGAGAACCTCTGTGGGTCATTAGAATGCTCTTGAACATACTTTATTTTGCTCACTATGTTACGTTTACTTTTTTTTCCTATATATCTATATATAGTATTACACTCGCTTTGTTACAGTTAGAGGGGAGAAATGGGTAGGGTTAGGTTTACGGTTAGGGTTAGGGTTAGGGTTAGGGTTAGGGTTAGGGTTGAGAACCTCTGTGGGTCATTAGAATGCTCTTGAACATACTTTATTTTGATCACTTTGTTACGTTTACTGTGTTTTCCTATATATCTAGATATATAGTATTACACTAGCTTTGTTACAGTTAGAGGGGAGAAATGGGGTAGGGTTAGGTTTACGATTAGGGTTAGGGTTAGGGTTAGGGTTGAGAACCTGTGTGGGTCATTAGAATCCTCTTGAACATGCTTTATTTTGATCACTTTGTTACGTTTCCTCTGTTTTCCTGTATATATATATACATATAGTATTACACTCACTTTGTTACAGTTACAGGGGAGAAATGGGTTAGGGTTAGGGTTAGGTTTAGGGTTAGGGTTAGGGTTAGGGTTGAGAACCTCTGTGGGTCATTAGAATGCTCTTGAACATGTTTTATTTTGCTCACTTTGTTACGTTTCCTCTGTTTTCCTGTATATATATATACATATAGTATTACACTCACTTTGTTACAGTTACAGGGGAGAAATGGGTTAGGGTTAGTGTTAGGGTTAGGGTTAGGGTTAAGTACCTCTGTGGGTCATTAGAATGCTCTTGAACATGCTTTATTTTGCTCACTTTGTTAC
>NW_026914608.1:0-3503 GCF_034315485.1 Pezoporus occidentalis | reverse complement strand
GAGGGAACGTAACAAAGTGAGCAAAATAAAGCATGTTCAAGAGCATTCTAATGACCCACAGAGGTTCTCAACCCTAACCCTAACCCTAACCCTAACCCTAACCCTAAACCTAACCCTAACCCATTTCTCCCCTGTAACTGTAACAAAGTGAGTGTAATACTATATATATATATATATAGGAAAACCTATTTCTCCCCTCTAACTGTAACAAAGCGAGTGTAATACTATATATCTAGATATATAGGAAAACACAGTAAACGTAACAAAGTGAGCAAAATAAAGTATGTTCAAGAGCATTCTAATGACCCACAGAGGTTCTCAACCCCAACCCTAACCCTAACCCTAACCCTAACCCATTTCTCCCCTGTAACTGTAACAAAGTGAGTGCAACACTATATATATAGATATATAGGAAAACACAGTAAATGTAACAAAGTGAGCAAAATAAAGCATGTTCAAGAGCATTCTAATGACCCACAGAGGTACTCAACCCTAACCCTAACCCTAACCCTAACACTAACCCTAACCCATTTCTCCCCTGTAACTGTAACAAAGTGAGTGTAATACTATATGTATATATATATACAGGAAAACAGAGGAAACGTAACAAAGTGAGCAAAATAAAACATGTTCAAGAGCATTCTAATGACCCACAGAGGTTCTCAACCCTAACCCTAACCCTAACCCTAACCCTAACCCTAAACCTAACCCTAACCCTAACCCATTTCTCCCCTGTAACTGTAACAAAGTGAGTGTAATACTATATATATATATATATAGGAAAACACAGTAAACGTAACAAAGTGATCAAAATAAAGTATGTTCAAGAGGATTCTAATGACCCACAGAGGTTCTCAACCCCAACCCTAACCCTAACCCTAACCCTAACCCTACCCCATTTCTCCCCTGTAACTGTAACAAAGTGAGTGCAATACTATATATATAGATATATAGGAAAACACAGTAAATGTAACAAAGTGAGCAAAATAAAGCATGTTCAAGAGCATTCTAATGACCCACAGAGGTACTCAACCCTAACCCTAACCCTAACCCTAACCCTAACCCTAACCCTAACCCATTTCTCCCCTGTAACTGTAACAAAGTGAGTGCAACACTATATATATAGATATACAGGAAAACACAGTAAATGTAACAAAGTGAGCAAAATAAAGCATGTTCAAGAGCATTCTAATGACCCACAGAGGTTCTCAACCCTAACCCTAACCCTAACCCTAACCCTAACCCTAACCTAACCTAACCCTAACCCATTTCTCCCCTGTAACTGTAACAAAGTGAGTGTAATACTATATGTATATATATATACAGGAAAACAGAGGAAACGTAACAAAGTGAGCAAAATAAAGCATGTTCAAGAGGATTCTAATGACCCACAGAGGTTCTCAACCCTAACCCTAACCCTAACCCTAACCCTAACCCTAACCCTAACCCTAACCCTAACCCATTTCTCCCCTGTAACTGTAACAAAGTGAGTGTAATACTATATATATATATATATAGGAAAACACAGTAAACGTAACAAAGTGAGCAAAATAAAGCATGTTCAAGAGCATTCTAATGACCCACAGAGGTTCTCAACCCTAACCCTAACCCTAACCCTAACCCTAACCCTAACCCATTTCTCCCCTGTAACTGTAACAAAGTGAGTGCAACACTATATATATAGATATATAGGAAAACACAGTAAATGTAACAAAGTGAGCAAAATAAAGCATGTTCAAGAGCATTCTAATGACCCACAGAGGTACTCAACCCTAACCCTAACCCTAACCCTAAGACTAACCCTAACCCATTTCTCCCCCGTAACTGTAACAAAGTGAGTGTAATACTATATGTATATATATATACAGGAAAACAGAGGAAACGTAACAAAGTGAGCAAAATAAAGCATGTTCAAGAGCATTCTAATGACCCACAGAGGTTCTCAACCCTAACCCTAACCCTAACCCTAACCCTAACCCTAACCCTAACCCTAACCCATTTCTCCCCTGTAACTGTAACAAAGTGAGTGTAATACTATATATATATATATATAGGAAAACACAGTAAACGTAACAAAGTGAGCAAAATAAAGTATGTTCAAGAGCATTCTAATGACCCACAGAGGTTCTCAACCCTAACCCTAACCCTAACCCTAACCCTAACCCTAACCCATTTCTCCCCTGTAACTGTAACAAAGTGAGTGCAACACTATATATATATATATATAGGAAAACACAGTAAATGTAACAAAGTGAGCAAAATAAAGCATGTTCAAGAGCATTCTAATGACCCACAGAGGTTCTCAACCCTAACCCTAACCCTAGCACTAACCCTAACCCATTTCTCCCCAGTAACTGTAACAAAGTGAGTGTAATACTATATATATAGATATATAGGAAAACACAGTAAACGTAACAAAGTGAGCAAAATAAAACATGTTCAAGAGCATTCTAATGACCCACAGAGGTTCTCAACCCTAACCCTAACCCTAACCCTAACCCTAAACCCTAACCCTAACCCTAACCCATTTCTCCCCTGTAACTGTAACAAAGTGAGTGTAATACTATATGTATATATATATACAGGAAAACAGAGGAAACGTAACAAAGTGATCAAAATAAAGCATGTTCAAGAGGATTCTAATGACCCACAGAGGTTCTCAACCCTAACCCTAACCCTAACCCTAACCCTAACCCTAAACCTAACCCTACCCCATTTCTCCCCTCTAACTGTAACAAAGCGAGTGTAATACTATATATCTAGATATATAGGAAAACACAGTAAACGTAACAAAGTGAGCAAAATAAAGTATGTTCAAGAGCATTCTAATGACCCACAGAGGTTCTCAACCCCAACCCTAACCCTAACCCTAACCCTAACCCTAACCCATTTCTCCCCTGTAACTGTAACAAAGTGAGTGCAACACTATATATATAGATATATAGGAAAACACAGTAAATGTAACAAAGTGAGCAAAATAAAGCATGTTCAAGAGCATTCTAATGACCCACAGAGGTACTCAACCCTAACCCTAACCCTAACCCTAACACTAACCCTAACCCATTTCTCCCCTGTAACTGTAACAAAGTGAGTGTAATACTATATGTATATATATATACAGGAAAACAGAGGAAACGTAACAAAGTGAGCAAAATAAAACATGTTCAAGAGCATTCTAATGACCCACAGAGGTTCTCAACCCTAACCCTAACCCTAACCCTAACCCTAACCCTAAACCTAACCCTAACCCTAACCCATTTCTCCCCTGTAACTGTAACAAAGTGAGTGTAATACTATATGTATATATATATACAGGAAAACAGAGGAAACGTAACAAAGTGATCAAAATAAAGCATGTTCAAGAGGATTCTAATGACCCACAGAGGTTCTCAACCCTAACCCTAACCCTAACCCTAACCCTAACCGGAAAACTAACCCTACCCCATTTCTCCCCTCTAACTGTAACAAAGCGAGTGTAATACTATATATCTAGATATATAGGA
>NW_026914607.1:0-2596 GCF_034315485.1 Pezoporus occidentalis | reverse complement strand
GCAAAATAAAGCAAGTTCAAGAGCATTCTAATGACCCACAGAGGTACTCAACCCTAACCCTAACCCTAACCCTAACCCTAACACTAACCCTAACCCATTTCTCCCCTGTAACTGTAACAAAGTGAGTGTAATACTATATGTATATATATATACAGGAAAACAGAGGAAACGTAACAAAGTGAGCAAAATAAAACATGTTCAAGAGCATTCTAATGACCCACAGAGGTTCTCAACCCTAACCCTAACCCTAACCCTAACCCTAACCCTAAACCTAACCCTAACCCTAACCCATTTCTCCCCTGTAACTGTAACAAAGTGAGTGTAATACTATATGTATATATATATACAGGAAAACAGAGGAAACGTAACAAATTGATCAAAATAAAGCATGTTCAAGAGGATTCTAATGACCCACAGAGGTTCTCAACCCTAACCCTAACCCTAACCCTAACCCTAACCGTAAACCTAACCCTACCCCATTTCTCCCCTCTAACTGTAACAAAGCGAGTGTAATACTATATATCTAGATATATAGGAAAACACAGTAAACGTAACAAAGTGAGCAAAATAAAGTATGTTCAAGAGCATTCTAATGACCCACAGAGGTTCTCAACCCCAACCCTAACCCTAACCCTAACCCTTACCCTAACCCATTTCTCCCCTGTAACTGTAACAAAGTGAGTGCAACACTATATATATAGATATATAGGAAAACACAGTAAATGTAACAAAGTGAGCAAAATAAAGCATGTTCAAGAGCATTCTAATGACCCACAGAGGTACTCAACCCTAACCCTAACCCTAACCCTAACCCTAACACTAACCCTAACCCATTTCTCCCCTGTAACTGTAACAAAGTGAGTGTAATACTATATGTATATATATATACAGGAAAACAGAGGAAACGTAACAAAGTGAGCAAAATAAAACATGTTCAAGAGCATTCTAATGACCCACAGAGGTTCTCAACCCTAACCCTAACCCTAACCCTAAACCTAACCCTAACCCTAACCCATTTCTCCCCTGTAACTGTAACAAAGTGAGTGCAACACTATATATATAGATATATAGGAAAACACAGTAAATGTAACAAAGTCAGCAAAATAAAGCATGTTCAAGAGCATTCTAATGACCCACAGAGGTACTCAACCCTAACCCTAACCCTAACCCTAACACTAACCCTAACCCATTTCTCCCCTGTAACTGTAACAAAGTGAGTGTAATACTATATGTATATATATATATACAGGAAAACAGAGGAAACGTAACAAAGTGAGCAAAATAAAACATGTTCAAGAGCATTCTAATGACCCACAGAGGTTCTCAACCCTAACCCTAACCCTAACCCTAACCCTAAACCTAACCCTAACCCTAACCCATTTCTCCCCTGTAACTGTAACAAAGTGAGTGTAATACTATATGTATATATATATACAGGAAAACAGAGGAAACATAACAAAGTGATCAAAATAAAGCATGTTCAAGAGGATTCTAATGACCCACAGAGGTTCTCAACCCTAACCCTAACCCTAACCCTAACCCTAACCGTAAACCTAACCCTACCCCATTTCTCCCCTCTAACTGTAACAAAGCGAGTGTAATACTATATATCTAGATATATAGGAAAACACAGTAAACGTAACAAAGTGAGCAAAATAAAGTATGTTCAAGAGCATTCTAATGACCCACAGAGGTTCTCAACCCCAACCCTAACCCTAACCCTAACCCTAACCCTAACCCATTTCTCCCCTGTAACTGTAACAAAGTGAGTGCAACACTATATATATAGATATATAGGAAAACACAGTAAATGTAACAAAGTGAGCAAAATAAAGCATGTTCAAGAGCATTCTAATGACCCACAGAGGTACTCAACCCTAACCCTAACCCTAACACTAACCCTAACCCATTTCTCCCCTGTAACTGTAACAAAGTGAGTGTAATACTATATGTATATATATATACAGGAAAACAGAGGAAACGTAACGAAGTGAGCAAAATAAAACATGTTCAAGAGCATTCTAATGACCCACAGAGGTTCTCAACCCTAACCCTAACCCTAACCCTAACCCTAACCCTAACCCTAACCCTAACCCTAAACCTAACCCTAACCCTAACCCATTTCTCCCCTGTAACTGTAACAAAGTGAGTGTAATACTATATGTATATATATATACAGGAAAACAGAGGAAACGTAACAAAGTGAGCAAAATAAAACATGTTCAAGAGGATTCTAATGACCCACAGAGGTTCTCAACCCTAACCCTAACCCTAACCCTAACACTAACCCTAACCCATTTCTCCCCTGTAACTGTAACAAAGTGAGTGTAATACTATATGTATATATATATACAGGAAAACAGAGGAAACGTAACAAAGTGAGCAAAATAAAACATGTTCAAGAGCATTCTAATGACCCACAGAGGTTCTCAACCCTAACCCTAACCCTAACCCTAACCCTAAACCTAACCCGAACCCTAACCCATTTCTCCCCTGTAACTGTAACAAAGTGAGTGCAACACTATATATATAGATATATAGGAAAACACAGTAAATGTAACAAAGTGAGCAAAATAAAGCAAGTTCAAGAGCATTC
>NW_026914606.1:2500-9194 GCF_034315485.1 Pezoporus occidentalis | reverse complement strand
TAGGGTTCAGAACCTCTGTGGGTCATTAGAATCCTCTTGAACATGCTTTATTTTGATCACTTTGTTACGTTTCCTCTGTTTTCCTGTATATATATATACATATAGTATTACACTCACTTTGTTACAGTTACAGGGGAGAAATGGGTTAGGGTTAGGGTTAGGTTTAGGGTTAGGGTTAGGGTTAGGGTTAGGGTTAGGGTTAGGGTTGAACCTCTGTGGGTCATTAGAATGCTCTTGAACATGTTTTATTTTGCTCACTTTGTTACGTTTCCTCTGTTTTCCTGTATATATATATACATATAGTATTACACTCACTTTGTTACAGTTACAGGGGAGAAATGGGTTAGGGTTAGTGTTAGGGTTAGGGTTAGGGTTAGGGTTGGGTTGTACCTCTGTGGGTCATTAGAATGCTCTTGAACATGCTTTATTTTGCTCACTTTGTTACATTTACTGTGTTTTCCTATATATCTATATATATAGTGTTGCACTCACTTTGTTACAGTTACAGGGGAGAAATGGGTTAGGGTTAGGGTTAGGGTTAGGGTTAGGGTTGGGTATCAGAAACTCTGTCGGTCATAAGAATGCTCAACAACATACAATATTATGCATAACTTTTTTACGTATACTGAGTTTTCCTATATATCTAGATATATAGTATTACACTCTCTTTGTTAGAGTTAGAGGGAGAAATGGGGTAGGGTTAGGTTTACGGTTAGGGTTAGGGTTAGGGTTAGGGTTAGGGTTAGGGTTGAGAACCTCTGTGGGTCATTAGAATCCTCTTGAACATGCTTTATTTTGATCACTTTGTTACGTTTCCTCTGTTTTCCTGTATATATATATACATATAGTATTACACTCACTTTGTTACAGTTACAGGGGAGAAATGGGTTAGGGTTAGGGTTAGGTTAGGGTTAGGGTTAGGGTTAGGGTTAGGGTTAGGGTTAGGGTTAGGGTTGAGAACCTCTGTGGGTCATTAGAATGCTCTTGAACATGTTTTATTTTGCTCACTTTGTTACGTTTCCTCTGTTTTCCTGTATATATATATACATATAGTATTACACTCACTTTGTTACAGTTACAGGGGAGAAATGGGTTAGGGTTAGTGTTAGGGTTAGGGTTAGGGTTAGGGTTAGGGTTAGGGTTGAGTACCTCTGTGGGTCATTAGAATGCTCTTGAACATGCTTTATTTTGCTCACTTTGTTACATTTACTGTGTTTTCCTATATATCTATATATATATAGTGTTGCACTCACTTTGTTACAGTTACAGGGGAGAAATGGGTTAGGGTTAGGGTTAGGGTTAGGGTTAGGGTTGGGGTTGAGAACCTCTGTGGGTCATTAGAATGCTCTTGAACATACTTTATTTTGCTCACTTTGTTACGTTTACTGTGTTTTCCTATATATCTAGATATATAGTATTACACTCGCTTTGTTACAGTTAGAGGGGAGAAATGGGGTAGGGTTAGGTTTACGGTTAGGGTTAGGGTTAGGGTTAGGGTTAGGGTTAGGGTTAGGGTTAGGGTTGAGAACCTCTGTGGGTCATTAGAATCCTCTTGAACATGCTTTATTTTGATCACTTTGTTACGTTTCCTCTGTTTTCCTGTATATATATATACATATAGTATTACACTCACTTTGTTACAGTTACAGGGGAGAAATTGGTTAGGGTTAGGGTTAGGTTTAGGGTTAGGGTTAGGGTTAGGGTTAGGGTTAGGGTTAGGGTTAGGGTTAGGGTTAGGGTTGAGAACCTCTGTGGGTCATTAGAATGCTCTTGAACATGTTTTATTTTGCTCACTTTGTTACGTTTCCTCTGTTTTCCTGTATATATATATACATATAGTATTACACTCACTTTGTTACAGTTACAGGGGAGAAATGGGTTAGGGTTAGTGTTAGGGTTAGGGTTAGGGTTAGGGTTAGGGTTGAGTACCTCTGTGGGTCATTAGAATGCTCTTGAACATGCTTTATTTTGCTCACTTTGTTACATTTACTGTGTTTTCCTATATATCTATATATATAGTGTTGCACTCACTTTGTTACAGTTACAGGGGAGAAATGGGTTAGGGTTAGGGTTAGGGTTAGGGTTAGGGTTGGGGTTGAGAACCTCTGTGGGTCATTAGAATGCTCTTGAACATACTTTATTTTGCTCACTTTGTTACGTTTACTGTGTTTTCCTATATATCTAGATATATAGTATTACACTCGCTTTGTTACAGTTAGAGGGGAGAAATGGGGTAGGGTTAGGTTTAGGGTTAGGGTTAGGGTTAGGGTTAGGGTTAGGGTTAGGGTTGAGAACCTCTGTGGGTCATTAGAATCCTCTTGAACATGCTTTATTTTGATCACTTTGTTACGTTTCCTCTGTTTTCCTGTATATATATATACATATAGTATTACACTCACTTTGTTACAGTTACAGGGGAGAAATGGGTTAGGGTTAGGGTTAGGTTTAGGGTTAGGGTTAGGGTTAGGGTTAGGGTTAGGGTTGAGAACCTCTGTGGGTCATTAGAATGCTCTTGAACATGTTTTATTTTGCTCACTTTGTTACGTTTCCTCTGTTTTCCTGTATATATATATACATATAGTATTACACTCACTTTGTTACAGTTACAGGGGAGAAATGGGTTAGGGTTAGTGTTAGGGTTAGGGTTAGGGTTAGGGTTAGGGTTGAGTACCTCTGTGGGTCATTAGAATGCTCTTGAACATGCTTTATTTTGCTCACTTTGTTACATTTACTGTGTTTTCCTATATATCTATATATATAGTGTTGCACTCACTTTGTTACAGTTACAGGGGAGAAATGGGTTAGGGTTAGGGTTAGGGTTAGGGTTAGGGTTGGGGTTGAGAACCTCTGTGGGTCATTAGAATGCTCTTGAACATACTTTATTTTGCTCACTTTGTTACGTTTACTGTGTTTTCCTATATATCTAGATATATAGTATTACACTCGCTTTGTTACAGTTAGAGGGGAGAAATGGGGTAGGGTTAGGTTTAGGGTTAGGGTTAGGGTTAGGGTTAGGGTTAGGGTTTGGGTTGAGAACCTCTGTGGGTCATTAGAATCCTCTTGAACATGCTTTATTTTGATCACTTTGTTACGTTTCCTCTGTTTTCCTGTATATATATATACATATAGTATTACACTCACTTTGTTACAGTTACAGGGGAGAAATGGGTTAGGGTTAGGGTTAGGTTTAGGGTTAGGGTTAGGGTTAGGGTTAGGGTTAGGGTTGAGAACCTCTGTGGGTCATTAGAATGCTCTTGAACATGTTTTATTTTGCTCACTTTGTTACGTTTCCTCTGTTTTCCTGTATATATATATACATATAGTATTACACTCACTTTGTTACAGTTACAGGGGAGAAATGGGTTAGGGTTAGTGTTAGGGTTAGGGTTAGGGTTAGGGTTGAGTACCTCTGTGGGTCATTAGAATGCTCTTGAACATGCTTTATTTTGCTCACTTTGTTACATTTACTGTGTTTTCCTATATATCTATATATATAGTGTTGCACTCACTTTGTTACAGTTACAGGGGAGAAATGGGTTAGGGTTAGGGTTAGGGTTAGGGTTAGGGTTGGGGTTGAGAACCTCTGTGGGTCATTAGAATGCTCTTGAACATACTTTATTTTGCTCACTTTGTTACGTTTACTGTGTTTTCCTATATATCTAGATATATAGTATTACACTCGCTTTGTTACAGTTAGAGGGGAGAAATGGGGTAGGGTTAGGTTTACGGTTAGGGTTAGGGTTAGGGTTAGGGTTAGGGTTAGGGTTGAGAACCTCTGTGGGTCATTAGAATCCTCTTGAACATGCTTTATTTTGATCACTTTGTTACGTTTCCTCTGTTTTCCTGTATATATATATACATATAGTATTACACTCACTTTGTTACAGTTACAGGGGAGAAATGGGTTAGGGTTAGGGTTAGGTTAGGGTTAGGGTTAGGGTTAGGGTTAGGGTTAGGGTTAGGGTTAGAACCTCTGTGGGTCATTAGAATGCTCTTGAACATGTTTTATTTTGCTCACTTTGTTACGTTTCCTCTGTTTTCCTGTATATATATATACATATAGTATTACACTCACTTTGTTACAGTTACAGGGGAGAAATGGGTTAGGGTTAGTGTTAGGGTTAGGGTTAGGGTTAGGGTTGAGTACCTCTGTGGGTCATTAGAATGCTCTTGAACATGCTTTATTTTGCTCACTTTGTTACATTTACTGTGTTTTCCTATATATCTATATATATAGTGTTGCACTCACTTTGTTACAGTTACAGGGGAGAAATGGGTTAGGGTTAGGGTTAGGGTTAGGGTTAGGGTTGGGGTTGAGAACCTCTGTGGGTCATTAGAATGCTCTTGAACATACTTTATTTTGCTCACTTTGTTACGTTTACTGTGTTTTCCTATATATCTAGATATATAGTATTACACTCGCTTTGTTACAGTTAGAGGGGAGAAATGGGGTAGGGTTAGGTTTACGGTTAGGGTTAGGGTTAGGGTTAGGGTTAGGGTTAGGGTTGAGAACCTCTGTGGGTCATTAGAATCCTCTTGAACATGCTTTATTTTGATCACTTTGTTACGTTTCCTCTGTTTTCCTGTATATATATATACATATAGTATTACACTCACTTTGTTACAGTTACAGGGGAGAAATGGGTTAGGGTTAGGGTTAGGTTTAGGGTTAGGGTTAGGGTTAGGGTTAGGGTTAGGGTTAGGGTTAGGGTTAGGGTTGAGAACCTCTGTGGGTCATTAGAATGCTCTTGAACATGTTTTATTTTGCTCACTTTGTTACGTTTCCTCTGTTTTCCTGTATATATATATACATATAGTATTACACTCACTTTGTTACAGTTACAGGGGAGAAATGGGTTAGGGTTAGTGTTAGGGTTAGGGTTAGGGTTAGGGTTGGGTTGAGTACCTCTGTGGGTCATTAGAATGCTCTTGAACATGCTTTATTTTGCTCACTTTGTTACATTTACTGTGTTTTCCTATATATCTATATATATAGTGTTGCACTCACTTTGTTACAGTTACAGGGGAGAAATGGGTTAGGGTTAGGGTTAGGGTTAGGGTTAGGGTTGGGGTTGAGAACCTCTGTGGGTCATTAGAATGCTCTTGAACATACTTTATTTTGCTCACTTTGTTACGTTTACTGTGTTTTCCTATATATCTAGATATATAGTATTACACTCGCTTTGTTACAGTTAGAGGGGAGAAATGGGGTACGGTTAGGTTTACGGTTAGGGTTAGGGTTAGGGTTAGGGTTAGGGTTGAGAACCTCTGTGGGTCATTAGAATCCTCTTGAACATGCTTTATTTTGATCACTTTGTTACGTTTCCTCTGTTTTCCTGTATATATATATACATATAGTATTACACTCACTTTGTTACAGTTACAGGGGAGAAATGGGTTAGGGTTAGGGTTAGGTTTAGGGTTAGGGTTAGGGTTAGGGTTAGGGTTAGGGTTAGGGTTAGGGTTGAGAACCTCTGTGGGTCATTAGAATGCTCTTGAACATGTTTTATTTTGCTCACTTTGTTACGTTTCCTCTGTTTTCCTGTATATATATATACATATAGTATTACACTCACTTTGTTACAGTTACAGGGGAGAAATGGGTTAGGGTTAGTGTTAGGGTTAGGGTTAGGGTTAGGGTAGGGTTGAGTACCTCTGTGGGTCATTAGAATGCTCTTGAACATGCTTTATTTTGCTCACTTTGTTACATTCACTGTGTTTTCCTATATATCTATATATATAGTGTTGCACTCACTTTGTTACAGTTACAGGGGAGAAATGGGTTAGGGTTAGGGTTAGGGTTAGGGTTAGGGTTAGGGTTGGGTTGAGAACCTCTGTGGGTCATTAGAATGCTCTTGAACATACTTTATTTTGCTCACTTTGTTACGTTTACTGTGTTTTCCTATATATCTATATATATAGTATTACACTCGCTTTGTTACAGTTAGAGGGGAGAAATGGGGTAGGGTTAGGTTTACGGTTAGGGTTAGGGTTAGGGTTAGGGTTAGGGTTAGGGTTGAGAACCTCTGTGGGTCATTAGAATCCTCTTGAACATGCTTTATTTTGATCACTTTGTTACGTTTCCTCTGTTTTCCTGTATATATATATACATATAGTATTACACTCACTTTGTTACAGTTACAGGGGAGAAATGGGTTAGGGTTAGGGTTAGGTTTAGGGTTAGGGTTAGGGTTAGGGTTAGGGTTAGGGTTGAGAACCTCTGTGGGTCATTAGAATGCTCTTGAACATGTTTTATTTTGCTCACTTTGTTACGTTTCCTCTGTTTTCCTGTATATATATATACATATAGTATTACACTCACTTTGTTACAGTTACAGGGGAGAAATGGGTTAGGGTTAGTGTTAGGGTTAGGGTTAGGGTTAGGGTTAGGGTTGAGTACCTCTGTGGGTCATTAGAATGCTCTTGAACATGCTTTATTTTGCTCACTTTGTTACATTTACTGTGTTTTCCTATATATCTATATATATAGTGTTGCACTCACTTTGTTACAGTTGCAGGGGAGAAATGGGTTAGGGTTAGGGTTAGGGTTAGGGTTAGGGTTGGGGTTGAGAACCTCTGTGGGTCATTAGAATGCTCTTGAACATACTTTATTTTGCTCACTTTGTTACGTTTACTGTGTTTTCCTATATATCTAGATATATAGTATTACACTCGCTTTGTTACAGTTAGAGGG
>NW_026914605.1:0-4569 GCF_034315485.1 Pezoporus occidentalis | reverse complement strand
GGGGGCGATTTTATTACCCCCCTTAAAAGAAAATTTAATCTTTTTTAAAAAATTCATTTTCTTTGGTATTTAAAAAAAATTCTCAAGTGCCTCAAAGACCAATTTTAGCTCATTTTTGTGACACCTTTACATAAACTTTAATTATACACCATGAAGAGCACATATTTCACAAACATAATTGATGTTCAATAAACACAGAATTTTACTATACTTGAAAAGGTGGTTTAAAGTCCCTTTAAGAATGAGAAATTAAAGTGACCTGAAAAGCACATGTAGAATCTCAAGATTTTACTGAACTTTAAGATCAACAATGTTTAAATCAAGCAGTAGTCACTATGGGAAAAGGCTATTCATCATTTCACTTTCAAAGTTCAACTCATTTACTCCAATCAAAATACAAAAGTTGCTAATAGGAGTTGATTAATTTTCCAACTTCATTCTTCCTGCCTTTCTAGTTGTTCTGTAAAGCTTATTGTGACAAATTATGCTATTCTAGAACTTCGATCCTAAAGAGAACAGGGTCCTCAAACTCCTCTGAGTTTTCCAGGTGAAGATACTGGTGAAGATACTTCCCTTGAAGCTTTTACCAGTGCTCAGTTTAGTTATTACACTACTTCCATCAAAATATAATCTATACATGTAATCAGAGATCTATGAACAGATGAAAGGCTAAATGAATTCTTAATTAATCCAAAGAATCTGCAAGGACAAACAATATATTTTAACCCGGATTCTTCTTTCTTGATACTGTATTTAGTCTGTTGTTACAGAGTCCTCTGCTTGGCAGTGGCTAGGTAGATTTTGAAGTACAGTCTTTTTTCATTAAAATTGCTTATGGCAGTTATTTATGGGAGTGAGAGGATTAGAGGGTGTTAATGTAGGATCTGGCTTAAGAGTTATTTCAGTATCTAGTATGCTAGTACAAAAAAAGTTATTAACAAAATTAACACCCCTCTCACACTCCCCCTACTCTCTCACTCCCATAAAATAAGCTCCCCAATAAAAGCAAATTTTAATGAAAAAAGACTGTACTTCAAAACTCTGACCTGGCCAGCTGCCCAAGCAAGGACTCTGCCTAACAACAGACTAAATACAGTATCTTAAAATATATTGTTTGTCCTTGCAGATTCTTTGGATTAATTAAGAATTCATTTGGCCTTTTCATCTGTCATGAGAATCCTCTGATTACATGTATGATTATATTTTGATGGAAGTAGTATAATAACTAAACTGAGCACTGATAAAAGCTTCAAGGGAAGTATCTTCACCAGTATCTTCACCTGGAAAACATCAGAGGGTTTGAGGGGACTCCTGCTCTCTAGGATAGAACATACTGAGAATCCCAGCATAATTTGTCACAATAAGCTTTACAGAACGACTAGAAAGGCAGAAAACACAGTGAGATGTGAAACATTTTCAAACTGCCTACGTCACAAGCTTTATCTGTGCATTTTTGATCTGGATAAATGAGTTGAACTTTGAAAGTGAAATGGTGAAATACCTTTCCCATAGTAGACTCCCCCACTCATCTAGATGGTACTGCTTTGATTTCAAACCAGTTGTTAATAAAATTAATTTTTAGTCTTGAGATTCTACATGTGCATTTTCAGGTCCACTTTTAATTTCTATTCTTAAAGGGACCTTAGAACCACAGCTTTCTTAGAGTATAGTAAAATTCTGCATGTTATGTGAACATACACATTGTTTGTGAAATATGTGCTACTTCATGAGTGTATGAATTAAAGTTTATGTAAAGGTGTCACAGAAAATGAGCTAATTGGTGCTCCTCTGAAGTGCTACTTAGAGTAATTTTTATCAAGGTACTCTAATGTATAAAGTGCAATTTTAAAAAGTGATTTAAGAATGTGTACTTTAATGGCTCAGTAATCAAGAATCAGCTCAGAAAATAATGATCACTTTTATGGTAGCACACTTCATAGAGCTCTAATCCCATCAGATGGTATTTTAAACACTGAAAGTAATGTCAATTTCTCCATCCCTTCTGTGAAGTCAGGTGGTCAGCTGAGCACACCACACACTGCATTTTTAACAGTCTTCTCAGAATACAGAGAAAAAGTCAGGTAGCAAATTGCTTCTCAGGTGATTGTGCAGGCTCTGCTCCAAAGTCCACTTACATAAATAGGAGCATTTCCATTTATTTTCACAGGCTTTGGCTCAGGTTCCAAGAAATGCGTTGTTTCACTTACATTCCAAGTTAGCACAATTCCACTTAATTATTAAACATTGGAGAACTAACTGGACATTTCTATATAATGAAGTTTCCAGTTCTTGGCAAGAAAATATTGATACTTTTTTTTTTTTTTTTTTTTTTACCAAGTGGAATTAGTGCTCATAGCAGATGTGATAATAGTTTGAACAGTCTGTATTTATGCTACGAATTGACCATTCTTGGAAAAAATCCACCAAAGCAAGCTGAGTCTCTATGGATATATACGGACATAAGAGCGTTTCACAAGAATGCTCAATTTGATGGATCGCTAAAAAAAAATCAAAATGGCCAAATGTATAGATATTGATTGTTGTGGTCAATGGCTCAGTGTCCGGCTGGAGACCAGTAAAATAAATGGAAATGCTTTTATATAAGCAGAGCCTGCACAATCACCTGAGAAGCAATTTGCTACCTGACTTTTTCTCTGTATTCTGAGAAGACTGTTAAAAATGCAGTGTGTGGTGTGCTCAGCTGACCACCTGACTTCACAGAAGGGATGCTTACCGGCATTAAAGCTTTCTGTTCAGGGCCCATTATTTTAAGTCATATTTTAATTAAAAAGCAATGTGAAATAACTTTGGGGAGAAATTGACATTACTTTCAGTGTTTAAAATACCATCTGATGGGATTAGAGCTCTATGAAGTGTGCTACCATAAAAGTGATCATTATTTTCTGACTGTTTTGATTACTGAGCCATTAAAGTACACATTCTTAAATCACTTTTTTAAATTGCACTTTTTATGCATTAGAAAGGCTCTTGATAAAAATTACTCTAAGTAGCACTTCAGAGGAGCACCAATTAGCTCATTTTCTGTGACACCTTTACATAAACTTTAATTCATACACTCATGAAGTAGCACATATTTCACAAACACTGAATGTGTATGTTCACATAACATGCAGAATTTTACTATACTCTAAGAAAGCTGTGGTTCTAAGGTCCCTTTAAGAATAGAAATTAAAAGTGGACCTGAAAATGCACATGTAGAATCTCAAGACTAAAAATTAATTTTATTAACAACTGGTTTGAAATCAAAGCAGTACCATCTAGATGGTGGGGGAGTCTTAATGGGAAAGGTCCTTTCCAACCCTTTTCAAAGTTCAACTGTTTGATCCAGATCAAAAATGCACAGATAAAGCTTCAAAACACAGCTGTTTCACATAGGTGAAGTTTTCTGCCTTTCTAGTTTAGTTATGTAAAGCTTATTGTGACAAATTATATGGGATTCTAGTCTGTTCTATCAGAGAGATTCTCCTCAAACCCTCTGACAGATGTTTTCCAGGTGAAGAATATGGTAAAATAATCTTCCCTCATAGCTTTTTATGCAATGCTGAGTTTAATTATTATACTACTTCCATCAAAATATAATCATACATGTAATCAGAGGATTCTCATGACAGATGAAAAGGCCAAATGAATTCTTAATTAATCCAAAGAATCTGCAAGGACAAACAATATATTTTAACCCCGGACAGTTTCTTCTTTCTTGATACTGTATTTAGTCTGTTGTTAGGCAGAGTCCTTGCTTGGGCAGCTGGCCAGGTCAGAGTTTTGAAGTACAGTCTTTTTTCATTAAAATTTGCTTTTATTGGGGAGCTTATTTTATGGGAGTGAGAGAGTAGGGGGAGTGTGAGAGGGGTGTTAATTTTGTTAATAACTTTTTTTGTACTAGCATACTAGATACTGAAATAACTCTTAAGCCAGATCCTACAAAATGAGAAGACTCCTAAGATTTAAGAACTTTGCCTAAGCAATATTAAAATCTAAAAAATTCATCTCATTTTGGGCTAGTAGCAATGGGGAAGGCTGTGCCAGCCATAGAAGAGTGAAGACCAAATTGTTTTGTTGTTTGGGTTTTTTTACCTGACCCCAATATTGCAATTTAAGCTCTTCAGGTCATGGCATAGATTTCTGATAGCTTTAATAGTGCGGGGTTTAGTTGTTTTACTATAGAAATTCAATTGTGTTAGTCTATTACCTTTGGTCACCTCAAGGAGTAATATTCCTGAGCACATAACTGATTCTTACCAGTTACCACTTCACAGAATTAATGATCTAGAAGCATATTCAAAGATCAACAATCGTGTAGTCTAATTGCGATCCAGAAAAAGCGTGTTAAAATTTCCTTGCAAATCTAGATTCTGCCCTCTCTCTTCCACTCTTGCTATTGATCTAATGTAGTATTGTTGTACTCTGAGTAATACCAAGACACAAATTTGCTGAGAAAAGTAGGTGTAATTGGTGAATTACTGTGTTCTTGTGAAATCTCTGGCTACTGACAATAACCTAATGCATGTCATCTAAGACTCAAATTAAAATACAATTGCAACCATGTAA
>NW_026914604.1:0-4904 GCF_034315485.1 Pezoporus occidentalis | reverse complement strand
GTGCTGAAGTGGCCCAGCACTAGCTTTCCCTGCTGGTTCTTCTGCTGTGGGAGCAGATGCCACTGTTCATTCTGTGCTGACTGTGTTGCTGCCAGCAGAGAGCAGGCTCTGAACTGATTCCATTCAAATGCTTTTCCTGTATGAAAGGGAGCAGTGAAAGCAACGATGGATGCACCAATGTAAAGGTGATTGTGTGCTGAACAGGTCCAGCACAAGCTTTCAATCCTGGCTCTTCTGCTGTGGGAGCAGAAGCCAAACGTTCGTGCTGTACTCACTGTGCTGCTGGGCAGCTGAAAGCGACCAGCTGAGAATTTGGATTCAAATGGACTTTTAGGTATGAAACCGAGGAGAGACTGCAATGATGGTGACACCGTTGCAAAGCAGCCTGTGTGCTGAAGAGGCCCAGCACTAGCTTTCCCTGCTGGTTCTTCTGCTGTGGGAGCAGATGCCACTGTTCATTCTGTGCTGACTGTGTTGCTGCCAGCAGAGAGCAGGCTCTGAACTGATTCCATTCAAATGCTTTTCCTGTATGAAAGGGAGCAGTGAAAGCAACGATGGATGCACCAATGTAAAGGTGATTGTGTGCTGAACAGGTCCAGCACAAGCTTTCAATCCTGGCTCTTCTGCTGTGGGAGCAGAAGCCAAACGTTCGTGCTGTACTCACTGTGCTGCCTGCAGCTGAGAGAGACCAGCTGAGAATTTGGATTCAAATGGACTTTTAGGTATGAAACCGAGGAGAGACTGCAATGATGGTGACACCGTTGCAAAGCAGCCTGTGTGCTGAAGAGGCCCAGCACTAGCTTTCCCTGCTGGTTCTTCTGCTGTGGGAGCAGATGCCACTGTTCATTCTGTGCTGACTGTGTTGCTGCCAGCAGAGAGCAGGCTCTGAACTGATTCCATTCAAATGCTTTTCCTGTATGAAAGGGAGCAGTGAAAGCAACGATGGATGCACCAATGTAAAGGTGATTGTGTGCTGAACAGGTCCAGCACAAGCTTTCAATCCTGGCTCTTCTGCTGTGGGAGCAGAAGCCAAACGTTCGTGCTGTACTCACTGTGCTGCCTGCAGCTGAGAGCTACCAGCTGAGAATTTGGATTCAAATGGACTTTTAGGTATGAAACCGAGGAGAGACTGCAATGATGGTGACACCGTTGCAAAGCAGCCTGTGTGCTGAAGTGGCCCAGCACTAGCTTTCCCTGCTGGTTCTTCTGCTGTGGGAGCAGATGCCACTGTTCATTCTGTGCTGACTGTGTTGCTGCCAGCAGAGAGCAGGCTCTGAACTGATTCCATTCAAATGCTTTTCCTGTATGAAAGGGAGCAGTGAAAGCAACGATGGATGCACCAATGTAAAGGTGATTGTGTGCTGAACAGGTCCAGCACAAGCTTTCAATCCTGGCTCTTCTGCTGTGGGAGCAGAAGCCAAACGTTCGTGCTGTACTCACTGTGCTGCCTGCAGCTGAGAGAGACCAGCTGAGAATTTGGATTCAAATGGACTTTTAGGTATGAAACCGAGGAGAGACTGCAATGATGGTGACACCGTTGCAAAGCAGCCTGTGTGCTGAAGAGGCCCAGCACTAGCTTTCCCTGCTGGTTCTTCTGCTGTGGGAGCAGATGCCACTGTTCATTCTGTGCTGACTGTGTTGCTGCCAGCAGAGAGCAGGCTCTGAACTGATTCCATTCAAATGCTTTTCCTGTATGAAAGGGAGCAGTGAAAGCAACGATGGATGCACCAATGTAAAGGTGATTGTGTGCTGAACAGGTCCAGCACAAGCTTTCAATCCTGGCTCTTCTGCTGTGGGAGCAGAAGCCAAACGTTCGTGCTGTACTCACTGTGCTGCCTGCAGCTGAGAGCGACCAGCTGAGAATTTGGATTCAAATGGACTTTTAGGTATGAAACCGAGGAGAGACTGCAATGATGGTGACACCGTTGCAAAGCAGCCTGTGTGCTGAAGAGGCCCAGCACTAGCTTTCCCTGCTGGTTCTTCTGCTGTGGGAGCAGATGCCACTGTTCATTCTGTGCTGACTGTGTTGCTGCCAGCAGAGAGCAGGCTCTGAACTGATTCCATTCAAATGCTTTTCCTGTATGAAAGGGAGCAGTGAAAGCAACGATGGATGCACCAATGTAAAGGTGATTGTGTGCTGAACAGGTCCAGCACAAGCTTTCAATCCTGGCTCTTCTGCTGTGGGAGCAGAAGCCAAACGTTCGTGCTGTACTCACTGTGCTGCCTGCAGCTGAGAGAGACCAGCTGAGAATTTGGATTCAAATGGAGTTTTAGGTATGAAACCGAGGAGAGACTGCAATGATGGTGACACCGTTGCAAAGCAGCCTGTGTGCTGAAGAGGCCCAGCACTAGCTTTCCCTGCTGGTTCTTCTGCTGTGGGAGCAGATGCCACTGTTCATTCTGTGCTGACTGTGTTGCTGCCAGCAGAGAGCAGGCTCTGAACTGATTCCATTCAAATGCTTTTCCTGTATGAAAGGGAGCAGTGAAAGCAACGATGGATGCACCAATGTAAAGGTGATTGTGTGCTGAACAGGTCCAGCACAAGCTTTCAATCCTGGCCCTTCTGCTGTGGGAGCAGAATCCAAACGTTCGTGCTGTACTCACTGTGCTGCCTGCAGCTGAGAGCTACCAGCTGAGAATTTGGATTCAAATGGACTTTTAGGTATGAAACCGAGGAGAGACTGCAATGATGGTGACACCGTTGCAAAGCAGCCTGTGTGCTGAAGTGGCCCAGCACTAGCTTTCCCTGCTGGTTCTTCTGCTGTGGGAGCAGATGCCACTGTTCATTCTGTGCTGACTGTGTTGCTGCCAGCAGAGAGCAGGCTCTGAACTGATTCCATTCAAATGCTTTTCCTGTATGAAAGGGAGCAGTGAAAGCAACGATGGATGCACCAATGTAAAGGTGATTGTGTGCTGAACGGGTCCAGCACAAGCTTTCAATCCTGGCTCTTCTGCTGTGGGAGCAGAAGCCAAACGTTCGTGCTGTACTCACTGTGCTGCTGGGCAGCTGAGAGCGACCAGCTGAGAATTTGGATTCAAATGGACTTTTAGGTATGAAACCGAGGAGAGACTGCAATGATGGTGACACCGTTGCAAAGCAGCCTGTGTGCTGAAGAGGCCCAGCACTAGCTTTCCCTGCTGGTTCTTCTGCTGTGGGAGCAGATGCCACTGTTCATTCTGTGCTGACTGTGTTGCTGCCAGCAGAGAGCAGGCTCTGAACTGATTCCATTCAAATGCTTTTCCTGTATGAAAGGGAGCAGTGAAAGCAACGATGGATGCACCAATGTAAAGGTGATTGTGTGCTGAACAGGTCCAGCACAAGCTTTCAATCCTGGCTCTTCTGCTGTGGGAGCAGAAGCCAAACGTTCGTGCTGTACTCACTGTGCTGCCTGCAGCTGAGAGAGACCAGCTGAGAATTTGGATTCAAATGGACTTTTAGGTATGAAACCGAGGAGAGACTGCAATGATGGTGACACCGTTGCAAAGCAGCCTGTGTGCTGAAGAGGCCCAGCACTAGCTTTCCCTGCTGGTTCTTCTGCTGTGGGAGCAGATGCCACTGTTCATTCTGTGCTGACTGTGTTGCTGCCAGCAGAGAGCAGGCTCTGAACTGATTCCATTCAAATGCTTTTCCTGTATGAAAGGGAGCAGTGAAAGCAACGATGGATGCACCAATGTAAAGGTGATTGTGTGCTGAACAGGTCCAGCACAAGCTTTCAATCCTGGCTCTTCTGCTGTGGGAGCAGAAGCCAAACGTTCGTGCTGTACTCACTGTGCTGCTGGGCAGCTGAGAGCGACCAGCTGAGAATTTGGATTCAAATGGACTTTTAGGTATGAAACCGAGGAGAGACTGCAATGATGGTGACACCGTTGCAAAGCAGCCTGTGTGCTGAAGAGGCCCAGCACTAGCTTTCCCTGCTGGTTCTTCTGCTGTGGGAGCAGATGCCACTGTTCATTCTGTGCTGACTGTGTTGCTGCCAGCAGAGAGCAGGCTCTGAACTGATTCCATTCAAATGCTTTTCCTGTATGAAAGGGAGCAGTGAAAGCAACGATGGATGCACCAATGTAAAGGTGATTGTGTGCTGAACAGGTCCAGCACAAGCTTTCAATCCTGGCTCTTCTGCTGTGGGAGCAGAAGCCAAACGTTCGTGCTGTACTCACTGTGCTGCCTGCAGCTGAGAGAGACCAGCTGAGAATTTGGATTCAAATGGAGTTTTAGGTATGAAACCGAGGAGAGACTGCAATGATGGTGACACCGTTGCAAAGCAGCCTGTGTGCTGAAGAGGCCCAGCACTAGCTTTCCCTGCTGGTTCTTCTGCTGTGGGAGCAGATGCCACTGTTCATTCTGTGCTGACTGTGTTGCTGCCAGCAGAGAGCAGGCTCTGAACTGATTCCATTCAAATGCTTTTCCTGTTTGAAAGGGAGCAGTGAAAGCAACGATGGATGCACCAATGTAAAGGTGATTGTGTGCTGAACAGGTCCAGCACAAGCTTTCAATCCTGGCCCTTCTGCTGTGGGAGCAGAATCCAAACGTTCGTGCTGTACTCACTGTGCTGCCTGCAGCTGAGAGCTACCAGCTGAGAATTTGGATTCAAATGGACTTTTAGGTATGAAACCGAGGAGAGACTGCAATGATGGTGACACCGTTGCAAAGCAGCCTGTGTGCTGAAGTGGCCCTGGTTCTTCTGCTGTGGGAGATGCCAGCAGAGAGCAGGCTCTGAACTGATTCCATTCAAATGCTTTTCCTGTATGAAAGGGAGCAGTGAAAGCAACGATGGATGCACCAATGTAGAGGTGATTGTGTGCTGAACAGGTCCAGCACAAGCTTTCAATCCTGGCTCTTCTGCTGTGGGAGCAGAAGCCAAACGTTCGTGCTGTACTCACTGTGCTGCTGGGCAGCTGAAGCG
>NW_026914603.1:0-4507 GCF_034315485.1 Pezoporus occidentalis | reverse complement strand
GAGGCGCTGCACAGGGTGCCCAGAGGAGCTGTGCATTCAAGGATTCATGGGTTCTGGGCAATCTTGCTTATACCTGAAGCAGTGAGAAAAGCCAAAGCTCCTGCTGTAAGGAAGAATTAGGTGGCAAACACAGATGTAGAGGTGTACCAAACCATCATTCCAGGTGCTGCCAGCTCTTCCTAGCAGAAATAACTGTAATGCTGGTAAAGATACTGGTGTTTGTTTAAAACCAGACCTGGTAATGGATGTAATCCAAGTTTCCAAGAGGCCGCTTGACAGCTCTTCCATTATTATTGTGCATGGTGCTGCCAGGGCCTTCCCTCCCTCATTGTTTTACTGTGGTGACAGAGGAGCAAGGTGAGCAGCCAGCTGCCTGCCTTCCACTTGTACCCTGTATCCTCCTTCCCTGTATCTCTTTGGGTTCGTGGCCATTCATTTCCCAGCGATTTCATTCAAGCTGACGGTTTCCCTTCATCCTTCCAGAAGAAGCTGTTTTGCAATGAAAACAAGTGTATCCTTTGGCTCCTGTCTGCTGATGTTCCATTGCCCCGACGCTGCCAGTCTTTGAGCTCTGTGAAGTGCATTGATTTCTCCTCCATGCAGGTAACCCCTGTGGCCTGCCCAGGGCTAGAAGCTGTTTCCCCGTTCACAGGATATTGCCTGAACATGAACTGAGATGGTTTTTAATGTGTTTATGCTCTTGCTGTGATACAAATGTGATCTGGGCAGCAGCAGAAGTTGCAGTTTGCCCATGAATGTTTTATAAGGCCACTTAAGCCGTGAAATATTATCTTTCCCCTTGCCCTTGGCACCGGCGGGGAAGGCAGATGAGAATTCATGAGGTGTTCCCATGCGCAGCGCTGGCTGTGACTATAAGTGGTCAAAAGGAGCTCTCTGGCTCTCGAAGGCTTTATTCTGTGAAGTGACCCAGAAATGGAGATGAGGAGAGAACGTGTTTGTCAGGGTACAAATTATGGGAGTGAGCTGGCAGCAAACACGGCAAAGGGGTAAGAAACCAGGATGGAGAAGCCCTGGATGGAGTGCAGGGAGTGCAGGTAACCCAGGAGGCTGCATGCGAGCGCAGATTCGTTTGCAGTGCTCATAGCTGCACTCACAGATGAGAGGGAATTATTTTCCCTGCTTTATGTGCTCCGCACTGAGTCACGGAAGGACCTTGGCCCACAAGGACTTGCAGGTCTGAAGCCAAGGCTACCATGGAATTCAGACGCTCAAGTCCAAGAGTGAAGTCCTCCAACCCCTGCCTTGTTAGTGAGGTGCCAAACATAACCGGTGTCTTTGCCAGGGCATGCGCAGGAACGCTGCTGGTTTGAGCGGTGGAAAAGCCGGCTGCTTCCCTGCTTCTGCCCCACTGATAGACGGTGCCTGCTTTGGCTGGTGCTCTTTGAGGCTGGAGTAATGCAGAGCCTCTGCCTGGGAAGAGCTTGAACTGGCAGGAATTCCTCTCCAGCCCGGTGTGAACAGGAGCTTACAAAGAGGCACGTGGACTTTGCACATCTGCCTCATCCTCCAGTGAGATCTGCAGTAAACAGCTCAGCTAAGAACATGCCAAAGGAAAAGAAACGTCTCAAGTACACGCGTTGCCTTCAAATCATCAGCTCCTCTCCATTTAACCAAGGTTTCGCTGTAATGCAGCACCATTCCATGCCCATCTGAAAGAGACAGTCCATAGCAATGCCCCGAGCAGGAGAGAAGGATGAATGTGAGGGCAGAGGTGGAACATGTATTAGATGTGGAAGCTTCCCCTTCAGCTCCCAGAGGAGTCCTAGCGGCCTTGTCTGAATACTGTGGAAGAGCTCCCCTGTTGTTATGGCAGCAGGAGATGCTCTCAGCAGCCAGCAGGACCACTTGAGTTTTGTTCTCCTTTATTCTACCCTTTAGAGCTGACACGGGCAAAAGCACCCGCTTCTTGGAGCGCTGCCCAAGCAAGTGCTCCCCACTGATAGTGCCACTCATGGAACAAACCCAGTGATAGCGAGGAAGGGAAAGGGTTGGCCCAAAAAGCACCGTGAGGACCCTTTGCACCCCAGCCCTGGCAGTGGAACGTGAGGGAGCAAGTACAGCAGCTGCTCCATGGGGAAAGGGAATAACCTCGGCCTCCAAGGCTGCCAGCTCAGCACTTTTTCCAGCAGTACGTATGTGCGGAAAGAGGTGGTGCCACAGCACAGCCGTGATGCAAGCGGCAGGGTCTGCTCTTCAGCCCCACTCACTGTCCCACCACTGAACAATGGGGCAGCCTTGGGTTAGGTAGCCAAATCCTGAGGGATCTGGAGCACCTCTCTTGTGAGGAGAGATTGCAGGAGCTGGGGCTCTTTAGTGCAGAGAAGAGCAGCCTGAGAGGGGATCTCGTCCATGCACATCAACAGCTCCAAGGCAGGTGCCAGGAGGATGGTGCCAGCCTCTTCCCAGTGGTGCCCAGTGACAGGACGAGGAGCAACGGCCATAAACTAACACCCAGTAAGTTTCACCTCGACACGAGGAAGAGCTTCTGCACCGTGAGGGTGGCAGAGCCCTGGCACAGGCTGCCCAGGGGCCTTGTGGAGTCTCCTTCTCTGGAGACATCCCAAACCCAGCATGGCCACGTTCCTGTGTAACGTGCTCTGGGTGGCCCTGCCTTGGCAGGGGTTGGACTGGATGAGCTCCAGAGCCCCCTTCCAACACAACCCTTGTGTGACTGTGAAATGGCTCCGGTTGGGGCAGTGCTGTTGGATTGTGCTGGGTTTAAAACTCCTCCAGTGCTCCCAGAGGTAACGCAGGCAGACACTGAGATAGGTTGGCGCTGAGACTGCAGGAAACAGGGAGCTTGGGCCAATAGTTTCCACTTGCTTATTTTCAGTCTCCCACTTTCCTGAAGCTTCAGCAATTCATTTGCTCCCCATATCAGTTCTCTTGGCACACGGTATGCAAATCGTGTGCAGCTGGGAGAGATTCAAGTTTGAATCAGAATGCTGACGGTGTCAGTTGCTCACTGTGCTGGTCTAGCTGGGTCATTTGATAGGAAATTCCCTTTGTTTAACCATCCCCACCGTCACTGCACTGCAGGATGTTACACTGAGAACACCAAACGTATTGAAATTCACTGGAAAAACGGTGGCAGGAACTTCTTTTGGCACCTCTGGTCTGTTTTGGAGGCAATGGCATTTGTGAGACGTGTGATTGAGCATTAGATGGTCATCCCTGGACTCGTGACTGGTGCTCCCAAGGGAATCTTCATCTCTTGGTTTCCCAGTCTCACTTTCCTGATGAAACAAAAGGAGCAGCTGGAGCTGGAAACAGTGGGCACAATGCAGGCTGAAGAGGATGGTATTGGCTGCACTTTGTTCACCTGAAGTGGGGCAAGCAATCAGGGGGTTTCTGGAAGCTTCCAATTCACAGCAGCTGATGGATTCCACACCCTCTCCTTGCAGGAAACACAAATCCCATGGTTTCAGGTGCTAGAAAATTGTTCAGATTTCTCTTTTCTATAAGAAATCCCTTACCTAAGGAGCTCACAGATACTTCTCTGCTATCTTGTGTACCTGAGAATACGAGATGGGCCTTTGAGATGCAGCAGATGTTCTGATCTTGGCTTTCCTTGGCTCCCAGGGTTCTAATTTAACCCTCTCATCCCATGAAAATGAAAAGGTCTACGTGGCTGGTGTTACTTCAAAGCTGCAGAAGCAGGGCTAAATTAATCTTCAGCTTAGAAGAGCTACCAGAGCAACTGCTGTGGATGGGTACATTACTCTTAATTAACAAGGAATTTAATGAACTGAATTCAATGCCTGCAAAGTGGCTGCTCTGCACAATAGCATCAAGCCAGCAGTGCAGCCGAACCTGCAGATCCCTGTACGTTTCTGCTGGGTTTTAAGTGGTGCTTTTTGCTTTCGTGGCCACTTTGAAACATACCGAAAGCACATTAGAGACCTGAAGACTGCTTAGAGGACAAAGCTTAACAGGTAGGGCTTTGTTCTGAAAGCAGCACACAGTAACAATATACTAATACAAACATAGCCACACAGGGTCTGCACAGAGGAGGAGGGTCTGTAATCAAGAGGAGGAACTTCCTTAAGGGAAAAGATGGCATTCTTGAAGGACAACGCATCCATGGAGAGCTCTCACTGTCCTCTTCCTCCCCTGGGTACAGCGGATGGACACTGTCACCTCTTGCATTGTATCCTGGGCTGCAGCATCTAAAAGTGAACTGGAAGCAGGGGCAGTAATGGTCGTTGTGAAGCCTCTTTCCTACTCCTGTGGCAGGGGTTAGCGAGGACTCTCGGAGTTTGTCCAATGGATTTTCACTGTTACAAAGATTAACGTGTTGAAGGAGAGAACCGCATGTCTGCAGTTGATAGGCATTGAGGTTGATCCGTTTGTGGCCGTTCAGGCACATCAAACTGCATGGATGCGTTTGTGCAAGTTCAAAGGAGGCTGGATTGTTGGCTTGCACAGCCTCCCCGCTGTATTCATGTGCCCACTGATGCTCTGGGGGCAGCTCTAATGGGCTGGA
>NW_026914602.1:0-14186 GCF_034315485.1 Pezoporus occidentalis | reverse complement strand
CAGCTGAGAGCGACCAGCTGAGAATTTGGATTCAAATGGAGTTTTAGGTATGAAACCGAGGAGAGACTGCAATGATGGTGACACCGTTGCAAAGCAGCCTGTGTGCTGAAGAGGCCCAGCACTAGCTTTCCCTGCTGGTTCTTCTGCTGTGGGAGCAGATGCCACTGTTCATTCTGTGCTGACTGTGTTGCTGCCAGCAGAGAGCAGGCTCTGAACTGATTCCTTTCAAATGCTTTTCCTGTATGAAAGGGAGCAGTGAAAGCAACGATGGATGCACCAATGTAAAGGTGATTGTGTGCTGAACAGGTCCAGCACAAGCTTTCAATCCTGGCTCTTCTGCTGTGGGAGCAGAGGCCAAACGTTCGTGCTGTACTCACTGTGCTGCCTGCAGCTGAGAGAGACCAGCTGAGAATTTGGATTCAAATGGAGTTTTAGGTATGAAACCGAGGAGAGACTGCAATGATGGTGACACCGTTGCAAAGCAGCCTGTGTGCTGAAGAGGCCCAGCACTAGCTTTCCCTGCTGGTTCTTCTGCTGTGGGAGCAGATGCCACTGTTCTTTCTGTGCTGTGTTGCTGCCAGCAGAGAGCAGGCTCTGAACTGATTCCATTCAAATGCTTTTCCTGTATGAAAGGGAGCAGTGAAAGCAACGATGGATGCACCAATGTAAAGGTGATTGTGTGCTGAACAGGTCCAGCACAAGCTTTCAATCCTGGCTCTTCTGCTGTGGGAGCAGAAGCCAAACGTTCGTGCTGTACTCACTGTGCTGCCTGCAGCTGAGAGCGACCAGCTGTGAATTTGGATTCAAATGGACTTTTAGGTATGAAACCGAGGAGAGACTGCAATGATGGTGACACCGTTGCAAAGCAGCCTGTGTGCTGAAGAGGCCCAGCACTAGCTTTCCCTGCTGGTTCTTCTGCTGTGGGAGCAGATGCCACTGTTCATTCTGTGCTGACTGTGTTGCTGCCAGCAGAGAGCAGGCTCTGAACTGATTCCATTCAAATGCTTTTCCTGTATGAAAGGGAGCAGTGAAAGCAACGATGGATGCACCAATGTAAAGGTGATTGTGTGCTGAACAGGTCCAGCACAAGCTTTCAATCCTGGCTCTTCTGCTGTGGGAGCAGAAGCCAAACGTTCGTGCTGTACTCACTGTGCTGCTGGGCAGCTGAAAGCGACCAGCTGAGAATTTGGATTCAAATGGAGTTTTAGGTATGAAACCGAGGAGAGACTGCAATGATGGTGACACCGTTGCAAAGCAGCCTGTGTGCTGAAGAGGCCCAGCACTAGCTTTCCCTGCTGGTTCTTCTGCTGTGGGAGCAGATGCCACTGTTCATTCTGTGCTGACTGTGTTGCTGCCAGCAGAGAGCAGGCTCTGAACTGATTCCATTCAAATGCTTTTCCTGTATGAAAGGGAGCAGTGAAAGCAACGATGGATGCACCAATGTAAAGGTGATTGTGTGCTGAACAGGTCCAGCACAAGCTTTCAATCCTGGCTCTTCTGCTGTGGGAGCAGAAGCCAAACGTTCGTGCTGTACTCACTGTGCTGCTGGGCAGCTGAAAGCGACCAGCTGAGAATTTGGATTCAAATGGAGTTTTAGGTATGAAACCGAGGAGAGACTGCAATGATGGTGACACCGTTGCAAAGCAGCCTGTGTGCTGAAGAGGCCCAGCACTAGCTTTCCCTGCTGGTTCTTCTGCTGTGGGAGCAGATGCCACTGTTCATTCTGTGCTGACTGTGTTGCTGCCAGCAGAGAGCAGGCTCTGAACTGATTCCATTCAAATGCTTTTCCTGTATGAAAGGGAGCAGTGAAAGCAACGATGGATGCACCAATGTAAAGGTGATTGTGTGCTGAACAGGTCCAGCACAAGCTTTCAATCCTGGCTCTTCTGCTGTGGGAGCAGAAGCCAAACGTTCGTGCTGTACTCACTGTGCTGCCTGCAGCTGAGAGCGACCAGCTGAGAATTTGGATTCAAATGGAGTTTTAGGTATGAAACCGAGGAGAGACTGCAATGATGGTGACACCGTTGCAAAGCAGCCTGTGTGCTGAAGAGGCCCAGCACTAGCTTTCCCTGCTGGTTCTTCTGCTGTGGGAGCAGATGCCACTGTTCATTCTGTGCTGACTGTGTTGCTGCCAGCAGAGAGCAGGCTCTGAACTGATTCCATTCAAATGCTTTTCCTGTATGAAAGGGAGCAGTGAAAGCAACGATGGATGCACCAATGTAAAGGTGATTGTGTGCTGAACAGGTCCAGCACAAGCTTTCAATCCTGGCTCTTCTGCTGTGGGAGCAGAAGCCAAACGTTCGTGCTGTACTCACTGTGCTGCTGGGCAGCTGAGAGCGACCAGCTGAGAATTTGGATTCAAATGGAGTTTTAGGTATGAAACCGAGGAGAGACTGCAATGATGGTGACACCGTTGCAAAGCAGCCTGTGTGCTGAAGAGGCCCAGCACTAGCTTTCCCTGCTGGTTCTTCTGCTGTGGGAGCAGATGCCACTGTTCATTCTGTGCTGACTGTGTTGCTGCCAGCAGAGAGCAGGCTCTGAACTGATTCCATTCAAATGCTTTTCCTGTATGAAAGGGAGCAGTGAAAGCAACGATGGATGCACCAATGTAAAGGTGATTGTGTGCTGAACAGGTCCAGCTCAAGCTTTCAATCCTGGCTCTTCTGCTGTGGGAGCAGAAGCCAAACGTTCGTGCTGTACTCACTGTGCTGCCTGCAGCTGAGAGCGACCAGCTGAGAATTTGGATTCAAATGGACTTTTAGGTATGAAACCGAGGAGAGACTGCAATGATGGTGACACCGTTGCAAAGCAGCCTGTGTGCTGAAGAGGCCCAGCACTAGCTTTCCCTGCTGGTTCTTCTGCTGTGGGAGCAGATGCCACTGTTCATTCTGTGCTGACTGTGTTGCTGCCAGCAGAGAGCAGGCTCTGAACTGATTCCATTCAAATGCTTTTCCTGTATGAAAGGGAGCAGTGAAAGCAACGATGGATGCACCAATGTAAAGGTGATTGTGTGCTGAACAGGTCCAGCACAAGCTTTCAATCCTGGCTCTTCTGCTGTGGGAGCAGAAGCCAAACGTTCGTGCTGTACTCACTGTGCTGCCTGCAGCTGAGAGCGACCAGCTGAGAATTTGGATTCAAATGGAGTTTTAGGTATGAAACCGAGGAGAGACTGCAATGATGGTGACACCGTTGCAAAGCAGCCTGTGTGCTGAAGAGGCCCAGCACTAGCTTTCCCTGCTGGTTCTTCTGCTGTGGGAGCAGATGCCACTGTTCATTCTGTGCTGACTGTGTTGCTGCCAGCAGAGAGCAGGCTCTGAACTGATTCCATTCAAATGCTTTTCCTGTATGAAAGGGAGCAGTGAAAGCAACGATGGATGCACCAATGTAAAGGTGATTGTGTGCTGAACAGGTCCAGCACAAGCTTTCAATCCTGGCTCTTCTGCTGTGGGAGCAGAAGCCAAACGTTCGTGCTGTACTCACTGTGCTGCTGGGCAGCTGAGAGCGACCAGCTGAGAATTTGGATTCAAATGGAGTTTTAGGTATGAAACCGAGGAGAGACTGCAATGATGGTGACACCGTTGCAAAGCAGCCTGTGTGCTGAAGAGGCCCAGCACTAGCTTTCCCTGCTGGTTCTTCTGCTGTGGGAGCAGATGCCACTGTTCATTCTGTGCTGACTGTGTTGCTGCCAGCAGAGAGCAGGCTCTGAACTGATTCCTTCAAATGCTTTTCCTGTATGAAAGGGAGCAGTGAAAGCAACGATGGATGCACCAATGTAAAGGTGATTGTGTGCTGAACAGGTCCAGCACAAGCTTTCAATCCTGGCTCTTCTGCTGTGGGAGCAGAAGCCAAACGTTCGTGCTGTACTCACTGTGCTGCTGGGCAGCTGAGAGAGACCAGCTGAGAATTTGGATTCAAATGGAGTTTTAGGTATGAAACCGAGGAGAGACTGCAATGATGGTGACACCGTTGCAAAGCAGCCTGTGTGCTGAAGAGGCCCAGCACTAGCTTTCCCTGCTGGTTCTTCTGCTGTGGGAGCAGATGCCACTGTTCATTCTGTGCTGACTGTGTTGCTGCCAGCAGAGAGCAGGCTCTGAACTGATTCCATTCAAATGCTTTTCCTGTATGAAAGGGAGCAGTGAAAGCAACGATGGATGCACCAATGTAAAGGTGATTGTGTGCTGAACAGGTCCAGCACAAGCTTTCAATCCTGGCTCTTCTGCTGTGGGAGCAGAAGCCAAACGTTCGTGCTGTACTCACTGTGCTGCCTGCAGCTGAGAGCGACCAGCTGAGAATTTGGATTCAAATGGAGTTTTAGGTATGAAACCGAGGAGAGACTGCAATGATGGTGACACCGTTGCAAAGCAGCCTGTGTGCTGAAGAGGCCCAGCACTAGCTTTCCCTGCTGGTTCTTCTGCTGTGGGAGCAGATGCCACTGTTCATTCTGTGCTGACTGTGTTGCTGCCAGCAGAGAGCAGGCTCTGAACTGATTCCATTCAAATGCTTTTCCTGTATGAAAGGGAGCAGTGAAAGCAACGATGGATGCACCAATGTAAAGGTGATTGTGTGCTGAACAGGTCCAGCACAAGCTTTCAATCCTGGCTCTTCTGCTGTGGGAGCAGAAGCCAAACGTTCGTGCTGTACTCACTGTGCTGCTGGGCAGCTGAAAGCGACCAGCTGAGAATTTGGATTCAAATGGAGTTTTAGGTATGAAACCGAGGAGAGACTGCAATGATGGTGACACCGTTGCAAAGCAGCCTGTGTGCTGAAGAGGCCCAGCACTAGCTTTCCCTGCTGGTTCTTCTGCTGTGGGAGCAGATGCCACTGTTCATTCTGTGCTGACTGTGTTGCTGCCAGCAGAGAGCAGGCTCTGAACTGATTCCATTCAAATGCTTTTCCTGTATGAAAGGGAGCAGTGAAAGCAACGATGGATGCACCAATGTAAAGGTGATTGTGTGCTGAACAGGTCCAGCACAAGCTTTCAATCCTGGCTCTTCTGCTGTGGGAGCAGAAGCCAAACGTTCGTGCTGTACTCACTGTGCTGCCTGCAGCTGAGAGAGACCAGCTGAGAATTTGGATTCAAATGGAGTTTTAGGTATGAAACCGAGGAGAGACTGCAATGATGGTGACACCGTTGCAAAGCAGCCTGTGTGCTGAAGAGGCCCAGCACTAGCTTTCCCTGCTGGTTCTTCTGCTGTGGGAGCAGATGCCACTGTTCATTCTGTGCTGACTGTGTTGCTGCCAGCAGAGAGCAGGCTCTGAACTGATTCCATTCAAATGCTTTTCCTGTATGAAAGGGAGCAGTGAAAGCAACGATGGATGCACCAATGTAAAGGTGATTGTGTGCTGAACAGGTCCAGCACAAGCTTTCAATCCTGGCTCTTCTGCTGTGGGAGCAGAAGCCAAACGTTCGTGCTGTACTCACTGTGCTGCTGGGTAGCTGAGAGCGACCAGCTGAGAATTTGGATTCAAATGGAGTTTTAGGTATGAAACCGAGGAGAGACTGCAATGATGGTGACACCGTTGCAAAGCAGCCTGTGTGCTGAAGAGGCCCAGCACTAGCTTTCCCTGCTGGTTCTTCTGCTGTGGGAGCAGATGCCACTGTTCATTCTGTGCTGACTGTGTTGCTGCCAGCAGAGAGCAGGCTCTGAACTGATTCCATTCAAATGCTTTTCCTGTATGAAAGGGAGCAGTGAAAGCAACGATGGATGCACCAATGTAAAGGTGATTGTGTGCTGAACAGGTCCAGCACAAGCTTTCAATCCTGGCTCTTCTGCTGTGGGAGCAGAAGCCAAACGTTCGTGCTGTACTCACTGTGCTGCTGCAGCTGAGAGAGACCAGCTGAGAATTTGGATTCAAATGGAGTTTTAGGTATGAAACCGAGGAGAGACTGCAATGATGGTGACACCGTTGCAAAGCAGCCTGTGTGCTGAAGAGGCCCAGCACTAGCTTTCCCTGCTGGTTCTTCTGCTGTGGGAGCAGATGCCACTGTTCATTCTGTGCTGACTGTGTTGCTGCCAGCAGAGAGCAGGCTCTGAACTGATTCCATTCAAATGCTTTTCCTGTATGAAAGGGAGCAGTGAAAGCAACGATGGATGCACCAATGTAAAGGTGATTGTGTGCTGAACAGGTCCAGCACAAGCTTTCAATCCTGGCTCTTCTGCTGTGGGAGCAGAAGCCAAACGTTCGTGCTGTACTCACTGTGCTGCTGGGCAGCTGAGAGAGACCAGCTGAGAATTTGGATTCAAATGGAGTTTTAGGTATGAAACCGAGGAGAGACTGCAATGATGGTGACACCGTTGCAAAGCAGCCTGTGTGCTGAAGAGGCCCAGCACTAGCTTTCCCTGCTGGTTCTTCTGCTGTGGGAGCAGATGCCACTGTTCATTCTGTGCTGACTGTGTTGCTGCCAGCAGAGAGCAGGCTCTGAACTGATTCCATTCAAATGCTTTTCCTGTATGAAAGGGAGCAGTGAAAGCAACGATGGATGCACCAATGTAAAGGTGATTGTGTGCTGAACAGGTCCAGCACAAGCTTTCAATCCTGGCTCTTCTGCTGTGGGAGCAGAAGCCAAACGTTCGTGCTGTACTCACTGTGCTGCCTGCAGCTGAGAGCGACCAGCTGAGAATTTGGATTCAAATGGAGTTTTAGGTATGAAACCGAGGAGAGACTGCAATGATGGTGACACCGTTGCAAAGCAGCCTGTGTGCTGAAGAGGCCCAGCACTAGCTTTCCCTGCTGGTTCTTCTGCTGTGGGAGCAGATGCCACTGTTCATTCTGTGCTGACTGTGTTGCTGCCAGCAGAGAGCAGGCTCTGAACTGATTCCATTCAAATGCTTTTCCTGTATGAAAGGGAGCAGTGAAAGCAACGATGGATGCACCAATGTAAAGGTGATTGTGTGCTGAACAGGTCCAGCACAAGCTTTCAATCCTGGCTCTTCTGCTGTGGGAGCAGAAGCCAAACGTTCGTGCTGTACTCACTGTGCTGCTGGGCAGCTGAAAGCGACCAGCTGAGAATTTGGATTCAAATGGAGTTTTAGGTATGAAACCGAGGAGAGACTGCAATGATGGTGACACCGTTGCAAAGCAGCCTGTGTGCTGAAGAGGCCCAGCACTAGCTTTCCCTGCTGGTTCTTCTGCTGTGGGAGCAGATGCCACTGTTCATTCTGTGCTGACTGTGTTGCTGCCAGCAGAGAGCAGGCTCTGAACTGATTCCATTCAAATGCTTTTCCTGTATGAAAGGGAGCAGTGAAAGCAACGATGGATGCACCAATGTAAAGGTGATTGTGTGCTGAACAGGTCCAGCACAAGCTTTCAATCCTGGCTCTTCTGCTGTGGGAGCAGAAGCCAAACGTTCGTGCTGTACTCACTGTGCTGCCTGCAGCTGAGAGCGACCAGCTGAGAATTTGGATTCAAATGGAGTTTTAGGTATGAAACCGAGGAGAGACTGCAATGATGGTGACACCGTTGCAAAGCAGCCTGTGTGCTGAAGAGGCCCAGCACTAGCTTTCCCTGCTGGTTCTTCTGCTGTGGGAGCAGATGCCACTGTTCATTCTGTGCTGACTGTGTTGCTGCCAGCAGAGAGCAGGCTCTGAACTGATTCCATTCAAATGCTTTTCCTGTATGAAAGGGAGCAGTGAAAGCAACGATGGATGCACCAATGTAAAGGTGATTGTGTGCTGAACAGGTCCAGCACAAGCTTTCAATCCTGGCTCTTCTGCTGTGGGAGCAGAAGCCAAACGTTCGTGCTGTACTCACTGTGCTGCCTGCAGCTGAGAGAGACCAGCTGAGAATTTGGATTCAAATGGAGTTTTAGGTATGAAACCGAGGAGAGACTGCAATGATGGTGACACCGTTGCAAAGCAGCCTGTGTGCTGAAGAGGCCCAGCACTAGCTTTCCCTGCTGGTTCTTCTGCTGTGGGAGCAGATGCCACTGTTCATTCTGTGCTGACTGTGTTGCTGCCAGCAGAGAGCAGGCTCTGAACTGATTCCATTCAAATGCTTTTCCTGTATGAAAGGGAGCAGTGAAAGCAACGATGGATGCACCAATGTAAAGGTGATTGTGTGCTGAACAGGTCCAGCACAAGCTTTCAATCCTGGCTCTTCTGCTGTGGGAGCAGAAGCCAAACGTTCGTGCTGTACTCACTGTGCTGCTGGGCAGCTGAGAGCGACCAGCTGAGAATTTGGATTCAAATGGAGTTTTAGGTATGAAACCGAGGAGAGACTGCAATGATGGTGACACCGTTGCAAAGCAGCCTGTGTGCTGAAGAGGCCCAGCACTAGCTTTCCCTGCTGGTTCTTCTGCTGTGGGAGCAGATGCCACTGTTCATTCTGTGCTGACTGTGTTGCTGCCAGCAGAGAGCAGGCTCTGAACTGATTCCATTCAAATGCTTTTCCTGTATGAAAGGGAGCAGTGAAAGCAACGATGGATGCACCAATGTAAAGGTGATTGTGTGCTGAACAGGTCCAGCACAAGCTTTCAATCCTGGCTCTTCTGCTGTGGGAGCAGAAGCCAAACGTTCGTGCTGTACTCACTGTGCTGCTGGGCAGCTGAGAGCGACCAGCTGAGAATTTGGATTCAAATGGAGTTTTAGGTATGAAACCGAGGAGAGACTGCAATGATGGTGACACCGTTGCAAAGCAGCCTGTGTGCTGAAGAGGCCCAGCACTAGCTTTCCCTGCTGGTTCTTCTGCTGTGGGAGCAGATGCCACTGTTCATTCTGTGCTGACTGTGTTGCTGCCAGCAGAGAGCAGGCTCTGAACTGATTCCATTCAAATGCTTTTCCTGTATGAAAGGGAGCAGTGAAAGCAACGATGGATGCACCAATGTAAAGGTGATTGTGTGCTGAACAGGTCCAGCACAAGCTTTCAATCCTGGCTCTTCTGCTGTGGGAGCAGAAGCCAAACGTTCGTGCTGTACTCACTGTGCTGCCTGCAGCTGAGAGAGACCAGCTGAGAATTTGGATTCAAATGGAGTTTTAGGTATGAAACCGAGGAGAGACTGCAATGATGGTGACACCGTTGCAAAGCAGCCTGTGTGCTGAAGAGGCCCAGCACTAGCTTTCCCTGCTGGTTCTTCTGCTGTGGGAGCAGATGCCACTGTTCATTCTGTGCTGACTGTGTTGCTGCCAGCAGAGAGCAGGCTCTGAACTGATTCCATTCAAATGCTTTTCCTGTATGAAAGGGAGCAGTGAAAGCAACGATGGATGCACCAATGTAAAGGTGATTGTGTGCTGAACAGGTCCAGCACAAGCTTTCAATCCTGGCTCTTCTGCTGTGGGAGCAGAAGCCAAACGTTCGTGCTGTACTCACTGTGCTGCTGGGCAGCTGAAAGCGACCAGCTGAGAATTTGGATTCAAATGGAGTTTTAGGTATGAAACCGAGGAGAGACTGCAATGATGGTGACACCGTTGCAAAGCAGCCTGTGTGCTGAAGAGGCCCAGCACTAGCTTTCCCTGCTGGTTCTTCTGCTGTGGGAGCAGATGCCACTGTTCATTCTGTGCTGACTGTGTTGCTGCCAGCAGAGAGCAGGCTCTGAACTGATTCCATTCAAATGCTTTTCCTGTATGAAAGGGAGCAGTGAAAGCAACGATGGATGCACCAATGTAAAGGTGACGACCAGCTTTGAATTTGGATTCAAATGGAGTTTTAGGTATGAAACCGAGGAGAGACTGCAATGATGGTGACACCGTTGCAAAGCAGCCTGTGTGCTGAAGAGGCCCAGCACTAGCTTTCCCTGCTGGTTCTTCTGCTGTGGGAGCAGATGCCACTGTTCATTCTGTGCTGACTGTGTTGCTGCCAGCAGAGAGCAGGCTCTGAACTGATTCCATTCAAATGCTTTTCCTGTATGAAAGGGAGCAGTGAAAGCAACGATGGATGCACCAATGTAAAGGTGATTGTGTGCTGAACAGGTCCAGCACAGCTTTCAATCCTGGCTCTTCTGCTGTGGGAGCAGAAGCCAAACGTTCGTGCTGTACTCACTGTGCTGCTGGGCAGCTGAAAGCGACCAGCTGAGAATTTGGATTCAAATGGAGTTTTAGGTATGAAACCGAGGAGAGACTGCAATGATGGTGACACCGTTGCAAAGCAGCCTGTGTGCTGAAGAGGCCCAGCACTAGCTTTCCCTGCTGGTTCTTCTGCTGTGGGAGCAGATGCCACTGTTCATTCTGTGCTGACTGTGTTGCTGCGCAGCAGAGAGCAGGCTCTGAACTGATTCCATTCAAATGCTTTTCCTGTATGAAAGGGAGCAGTGAAAGCAACGATGGATGCACCAATGTAAAGGTGATTGTGTGCTGAACAGGTCCAGCACAAGCTTTCAATCCTGGCTCTTCTGCTGTGGGAGCAGAAGACCAAACGTTCGTGCTGTACTCACTGTGCTGCTGGGCAGGTGAAAGCGACCAGCTGAGAATTTGGATTCAAATGGACTTTTAGGTATGAAACCGAGGAGAGACTGCAATGATGGTGACACCGTTGCAAAGCAGCCTGTGTGCTGAAGAGGCCCAGCACTAGCTTTCCCTGCTGGTTTTTCTGCTGTGGGAGCAGATGCCACTGTTCATTCTGCGCTGACTGTGTTGCTGCGCAGCAGAGAGCAGGCTCTGAACTGATTCCATTCAAATGCTTTTCCTGTATGACAGTGAGCAGTGAAAGCAACGATGGATGCACCAATGTAAAGGTGATTGTGTGCTGAACAGGTCCAGCAACAGGTTTCGATCCTGGCTCTTCTGCTGTGGGAGCAGAAGCCAAACGTTCGTGCTGTACTCACTGTGCTGCCTGCAGCTGAGAGAGACCAGCTGAGAATTTGGATTCAAATGGACTTTTAGGTATGAAACCGAGGAGAGACTGCAATGATGGTGACACCGTTGCAAAGCAGCCTGTGTGCTGAAGAGGCCCAGCACTAGCTTTCCCTGCTGGTTCTTCTGCTGTGGGAGCAGATGCCACTGTTCATTCTGTGCAGACTGTGTTGCTGCGCAGCAGAGAGCAGGCTCTGAACTGATTCCATTCAAATGCTTTTCCTGTATGAAAGTGAGCAGTGAAATCAACGATGGATGCACCAATGTAAAGGTGATTGTGTGCTGAACAGGTCCAGCACCAGCTTTCCCTCCTGGCTCTTCTGCTGTGGGACCAGAGGCCAAACGTTCGTGCTGTACTCACTGTGCTGCCTGCAGCTGAGAGAGACCAGCTGAGAATTTGGATTCAAATGGACTTTTAGGTATGAAACCGAGGAGAGACTGCAATGATGGTGACACCGTTGCAAAGCAGCCTGTGTGCTGAAGAGGCCCAGCACTAGCTTTCCCTGCTGGTTCTTCTGCTGTGGGAGCAGATGCCACTGTTCTTTCTGTGCTGACTGTGTTGCTGCCAGCAGAGAGCAGGCTCTGAACTGATTCCATTCAAATATTTTTCCTGTATGAAAGGGAGCAGTGAAAGCAACGATGGATGCACCAATGTAAAGGTGATTGTGTGCTGAACAGGTCCAGCACCAGCTTTCCCTCCTGGCTCTTCTGCTGTGGGAGCAGAGGCCAAACGTTCGTGCTGCACTCACTGTGCTGCCTGCAGCTGAGAGAGACCAGCTGAGAATTTGGATTCAAATGGACTTTTAGGTATGAAACCGAGGAGAGACTGCAATGATGGTGACACCGTTGCAAAGCAGCCTGTGTGCTGAAGAGGCCCAGCACTAGCTTTCCCTGCTGGTTCTTCTGCTGTGGGAGCAGATGCCACTGTTCATTCTGTGCTGACTGTGTTGCTGCGCAGCAGAGAGCAGGCTCTGAACTGATTCCATTCAAATGCTTTTCCTGTATGACAGGGAGCAGTGAAAGCAACGATGGATGCACCAATGTTAAGGTGATTGTGTGCTGAACAGGTCCAGCACCAGCTTTCAATCCTGTCTCTTCTGTTGTGGGAGCAGAAGCCAAACGTTCGTGCTGTACTCACTGTGCTGCTGGGCAGCTGAAAGCGACCAGCTGAGAATTTGGATTCAAATGGACTTTTAGGTATGAAACCGAGGAGAGACTGCAATGATGGTGACACCGTTGCAAAGCAGCCTGTGTGCTGAAGAGGCCCAGCACTAGCTTTCCCTGCTGGTTCTTCTGCTGTGGGAGCAGATGCCACTGTTCATTCTGCGCTGACTGTGAGGCTGCCAGCAGAGAGCAGGCTCTGAACTGATTCCATTCAAATGCTTTTCCTGTATGAAAGGGAGCAGTGAAAGCAACGATGGATGCACCAATGTAAAGGTGATTGTGTGCTGAACGGGTCCAGCACAAGCTTTCAATCCTGGCTCTTCTGCTGTGGGAGCAGAAGCCAAACGTTCGTGCTGTACTCACTGTGCTGCCTGCAGCTGAAAGCGACCAGCTGAGAATTTGGATTCAAATGGACTTTTAGGTATGAAACCGAGGAGAGACTGCAATGATGGTGACACCGTTGCAAAGCAGCCTGTGTGCTGAAGAGCCCCAGCACTAGCTTTCCCTGCTGGTTCTTCTGCAGTGGGAGCAGATGCCACTGTTCATTCTGCGCTGACTGTGTTGCTGCCAGCAGAGAGCAGGCTCTGAACTGATTCCATTCAAATGCTTTTCCTGTATGAAAGGGAGCAGTGAAAGCAACGATGGATGCACCAATGTAAAGGTGATTGTGTGCTGAACGGGTCCAGCACAAGCTTTCAATCCTGGCTCTTCTGCTGGGGGAGCAGAAGCCAAACGTTCCTGCTGTACTCACTGTGCTGCTGGGCAGCTGAATGCGACCAGCTGAGAATTTGGATTCAAATGGAGTTTTAGGTATGAAACCGAGGAGAGACTGCAATGATGGTGACACCGTTGCAAAGCAGCCTGTGTGCTGAAGAGGCCCAGCACTAGCTTTCCCTGCTGGTTCTTCTGCTGTGGGAGCAGATGCCACTGTTCATTCTGTGCTGACTGTGTTGCTGCGCAGCAGAGAGCAGGCTCTGAACTGATTCCATTCAAATGCTTTTCCTGTATGAAAGGGAGCAGTGAAAGCAACGATGGATGCACCAATGTAAAGGTGATTGTGTGCTGAACAGGTCCAGCACAAGCTTTCAATCCTGGCTCTTCTGCTGTGTGAGCAGAAGCCAAACGTTCGTGCTGTACTCACTGTGCTGCCTGCAGCTGAGAGAGACCAGCTGAGAATTTGGATTCAAATGGACTTTTAGGTATGAAACCGAGGAGAGACTGCAATGATGGTGACACCGTTGCAAAGCAGCCTGTGTGCTGAAGAGCCCCAGCACTAGCTTTCCCTGCTGGTTCTTCTGCTGTGGGAGCAGATGCCACTGTTCATTCTGCGCTGACTGTGTTGCTGCCAGCAGAGAGCAGGCTCTGAACTGATTCCATTCAAATGCTTTTCCTGTATGAAAGGGAGCAGTGAAAGCAACGATGGATGCACCAATGTAAAGGTGATTGTGTGCTGAACGGGTCCAGCACAAGCTTTCAATCCTGGCTCTTCTGCTGTGGGAGCAGAAGCCAAACGTTCGTGCTGTACTCACTGTGCTGCCTGCAGCTGAAAGCGACCAGCTGAGAATTTGGATTCAAATGGACTTTTAGGTATGAAACCGAGGAGAGACTGCAATGATGGTGACACCGTTGCAAAGCAGCCTGTGTGCTGAAGAGGCCCAGCACTAGCTTTCCCTGCTGGTTCTTCTGCTGTGGGAGCAGATGCCACTGTTCATTCTGCGCTGACTGTGTTGCTGCCAGCAGAGAGCAGGCTCTGAACTGATTCCATTCAAATGCTTTTCCTGTATGAAAGGGAGCAGTGAAAGCAACGATGGATGCACCAATGTAAAGGTGATTGTGTGCTGAACGGGTCCAGCACAAGCTTTCAATCCTGGCTCTTCTGCTGTGGGGGCAGAAGCCAAACGTTCGTGCTGTACTCACTGTGCTGCCTGCAGCTGAGAGACCACCTGAGAATTTGGATTCAAATGGAGTTTTAGGTATGAAACCGAGGAGAGACTGCAATGATGGTGACACCGTTGCAAAGCAGCCTGTGTGCTGAAGAGCCCCAGCACTAGCTTTCCCTGCTGGTTCTTCTGCAGTGGGAGCAGATGCCACTGTTCATTCTGCGCTGACTGTGTTGCTGCCAGCAGAGAGCAGGCTCTGAACTGATTCCATTCAAATGCTTTTCTTGTATGAAAGGGAGCAGTGAAAGCAACGATGGATGCACCAATGTAAAGGTGATTGTGTGCTGAACAGGTCCAG
>NW_026914601.1:0-2500 GCF_034315485.1 Pezoporus occidentalis | reverse complement strand
TATATATATATATACAGGAAAACAGAGGAAACGTAACAAAGTGAGCAAAATAAAGTATGTTCAAGAGCATTCTAATGACCCACAGAGGTTCTCAACCCTAACCCTAACCCTAACCCTAACCCTAACCCTAACCCTATTTCTCCCCTGTAACTGTAACAAAGTGAGTGCAATACTATATATATATATATATAGGAAAACACAGTAAATGTAACAAAGTGAGCAAAATAAAGCATGTTCAAGAGCATTCTAATGACCCACAGAGGTTCTCAACCCTAACCCTAACCCTAACCCTAACACTAACCCTACCCCATTTCTCCCCTGTAACTGTAACAAAGTGAGTGTAATACTATATGTATATATATATAGGAAAACACAGTAAACGTAACAAAGTGAGCAAAATAAAACATGTTCAAGAGCATTCTAATGACCCACAGAGGTTCTCAACCCTAACCCTAACCCTAACCCTAACCCTAACACTATCCCTAACCCATTTCTCCCCTGTAACTGTAACAAAGTGAGTGTAATACTATATGTATATATATATACAGGAAAACAGAGGAAACGTAACAAAGTGAGCAAAATAAAGCATGTTCAAGAGCATTCTAATGACCCACAGAGGTACTCAACCCTAACCGTAAACCTAACCCTACCCCATTTCTCCCCTCTAACTGTAACAAAGCGAGTGTAATACTATATATCTATATATATAGGAAAACACAGTAAACGTAACAAAGTGAGCAAAATAAAGTATGTTCAAGAGCATTCTAATGACCCACAGAGGTTCTCAACCCAACCCTAACCCTAACCCTAACCCTAACCCTAACCCATTTCTCCCCTGTAACTGTAACAAAGTGAGTGCAACACTATATATATAGATATATAGGAAAACACAGTAAACGTAACAAAGTGAGCAAAATAAAGTATGTTCAAGAGCATTCTAATGACCCACAGAGGTCTCTTAATGCCCTAACCCTAACCCTAACCCTAACCCATTTCTCCCCTGTAACTGTAACAAAGTGAGTGCAACACTATATATATAGATATATAGGAAAACACAGTAAATGTAACAAAGTGAGCAAAATAAAGCATGTTCAAGAGCATTCTAATGACCCACAGAGGTACTCAACCCTAACCCTAACCCTAACCCTAACACTAACACTAACCCTAACCCATTTCTCCCCTCTAACTGTAACAAAGCGAGTGTAATACTATATGTATATATATATACAGGAAAACAGAGTAAACGTAACAAAGTGAGCAAAATAAAGTATGTTCAAGAGCATTCTAATGACCCACAGAGGTTCTCAACCCCAACCCTAACCCTAACCCTAACCCTAACCCTAACCCATTTCTCCCCTGTAACTGTAACAAAGTGAGTGGAAGACTATATGTATATATATATAGGAAAACACAGTAAATGTAACAAAGTGAGCAAAATAAAGCATGTTCAAGAGCATTCTAATGACCCACAGAGGTACTCAACCTAAACCCTAACCCTAACCCTAACCCTAACCCTAACCCTAACCCTAACCCATTTCTCCCCTGTAACTGTAACAAAGTGAGTGTAATACTATATGTATATATATATACAGGAAAACAGAGGAAACGTAACAAAGTGAGCAAAAAAAAAGTCTGTTCCAGAGCATTCTAATGACCCACAGAGGTTCTCAACCCTAACCCTAACCCTAACCCTAACCCTAACCCTAACCCTAACCCTAACCCATTTCTCCCCTGTAACTGTAACAAAGTGAGTGCAATACTATACGTATATATATATACAGGAAAACAGAGGAAACGTAACAAAGTGATCAAAATAAAGCATGTCCAAGAGGATTCTAATGACCCACAGAGGTTCTCAACCCTAACCCTAACCCTAACCCTAACCCTAACCGTAAACCTAACCCTACCCCATTTCTCCCCTCTAACTGTAACAAAGCGAGTGTAATACTATATGTATATATATATACAGGAAAACAGAGGAAACGTAACAAAGTGATCAAAATAAAGTATGTTCAAGAGCATTCTAATGACCCACAGAGGTTCTCAACCCTAACCCTAACCCTAACCCTAACCCTAACCCTAACCCTAACCCATTTCTCCCCTGTAACTGTAACAAAGTGAGTGTAATACTATATATATATATATATATAGGAAAACACAGTAAACGTAACAAAGTGAGCAAAATAAAGCATGTTCAAGAGCATTCTAATGACCCACAGAGGTTCTCAACCCTAACCCTAACCCTAACCCTAACCCTAACCCTAACCCATTTCTCCCCTGTAACTGTAACAAAGTGAGTGTAATACTATATATATATATATATACAGGAAAACAGAGGAAACGTAACAAAGTGAGCAAAATAAAGCATGTTCAAGAGCATTCTAATTCCCACAGAGGTTCCCCTAACCCTAACCCTAACCCTAACCCTAACCCTAACCCTAACCCTAACCCTAACCCCTAACCCTAACCCTAACCCCTAACCCTAACCCTAACCCTAATA